>NC_047156.1:1929163-1976663 GCF_009819705.1 Hippoglossus hippoglossus | reverse complement strand
AGCCCAGATGGACGCTCAGCCGTATTTCCCGGTCCAGGCCGGGGTCGGGATGGAGGAGAACTTCTTGTCCCTGGACGACATCCTGCTGTCTCACGAGAGACTTCCGGTCCGGATCGAGTGCGCCTTCCCCCGGCTCGGCTTCCTGGAGAAGTCCAGCGACTCGCAGGACATCGCGGAGGTGGAGAACTAACCCGGGTTAAATCAGAGAACTAACCCGAGTTAAATGTCCTTAAAGTTGTTATATTGAAGAAACGCACGTGTCTAACTGAGCTGTGTTTTTAATGTGTGAAGGAACAACACCAAACTGTAGATATTTCTGTTTCCCTCCTCGCTTCGGTGAAGGTGTCTAATTGAGGAAAATCTTATAAACAATATTAAAGAATCAATACGTCTCACTTTATAATTCGGCTTATTTATAATCAACCAATCAACACTCGTGCCAGTAAAAAACATTAAACATGAAGCATAAATGCAAATTTCTGTTCGGTTACTGCACATTTACAGAATATCCTTGTCTCACTGTCACAGTTTAGAAACTTAAGTTTTGTTATTGAACTGAATCAATTTTACATAATAGTGTAAAACACAGGACAGTCAAACACGTGTCTTCACATGTAGGAGCACATGACTGCATAAATATAACTGTAAAGTTAATAAAAGTCATGATATCCACGGAAGAAAACAACCAGATCCATTACGATCATGTTTAATATATCTGGAAATAGTTTGGTTTAAGGTACCACTGTCATATTTTGAATTATAAATTATAATAATAAATTGCTAATTGATTGTTTTTCTGGTCGAATTGGTCTAATAGATATGCCTTTGTAATGCCTCAGAAATCTTTAAGTTATGTTTCCAGCTCCAAAGCATGAAAGAAGCTCTTGACTCTTGACTTGAATATTCATCAAGTAATAATATAAATAAGCAGCTGTAGGCCAACTCATTTAAAAGTTCAAGACATTTCATAATGTGGAACAATCCCTGAAAACATGAAGCGTGTAGCATGAAGAGTTAGACAGAAACAACCAGTGAACTTTATCATTGAGAGACTTGGTTGTTGTGAGATAGTCAGCCTGGGTTAATTTATTTGATTGTATAACCCTTTAAAATCTGATGTCCTTCCTCTCAGGGTACAAAGATGGAGCTTCCTCTGTGGTTGTCCAAGGGTATGTATGAGAAGAAGAGGAGGGTGCTGTCTGTGGAGCTGCCGAAGGTTTACAGGGAGGGCTGGAGGACCGTGTTCAACGCTGACCCCAACGTGGTGGACCTGCACAAGAGGGGGCCCTACTACTACAGCCTGGGATCCCAGATGCTGCACTTTGAAAGTCCAGAGAACCCAGATATTGCACAGACGCTGCTGCAGGTGGAGATTCTGCACAACAATAATTAATATAAAAGAGTGCTGATCATTCATAGAGGAGAAGTTACATTAAATCCTCAATACTCTGCAATAGATAATCCAAACAAGAGTATGAAATAATCGGACTCACTTAGACATAGTTTAGTTATTTCATACATCACAGCTAGGGGGCGTAATCAGATCAGAAAACATGTGAGCATACATGTGTGGTGCAGCTGTTACCAGGCAGGCAGAGTCTGACTCTCATGACAAACTAGACTGTTGATGTTCGTTAGGAGACGTCGTCATAGCTTCAAACATCCCAAGATTTACATATGGCTTCATTAGAAAATGTGTTGTTTCAAATATCATCTCCATTTTAAGAGTGACTGAAAACTTCTCGTTATGACGACGAACTGTTGAGACTAAAGAAAATAACACATCAAGGTGGAAACTAGGAATTTCATTTGATTGCAGCTTCATAGATTTTTACATTAGAATGAAGTGAAACTCAGCATTTTGAAGTTAGGACATTTTCTTGACATTTTCTGGAGGACCTGTACGTGAGAACACAAATGTCAGAATCTGTTGCAGTGGAGTTTTTCAAAAACTTTTCCTGCAGCTCCCTTGTTAGATGTCCCCCAAAAAACTGAGTGAGCCCACGTGAGAATACAGCAGGAACCTGTCCAGTAAATTCACGGCAGGTGATTCTAGGACATAACGGACGATTCAGGATAAAAAAGAGGAGTTTTACATTTTGGGAAGATGACGAGATTCGAGAGCCTCAGTTTTCATTTCTGAAAACCGCTAAATATCTTTTGAAAACCTCAACAGTTTCTCTTTTTACGATGTGTGTGTGTGAATCTGTTTATATTGTCTTTCCTTGCAGACGTTCATCGGTCGGTTCCGGCGGACCATGGACTCTTCCCAGAACGCCTACAACGAGGACACGTCCGCTCTGGTGGAGCGTCTGGACTCTCTGGAGAAAGGTCTGTTCAAGTCCGGGCAGAGCGGACTCAACGGCTTCCAGAGCTGGGAGAAGGGTCAGGCCGGACAGCTCACCGCCTCCAGCCTGGTTCTCAACTACCGCAAGAGGAAGATGGCCGATGGCCAACACTGACCTCTGACCCCCGACCTGCAAACCTCTGACCCCCGACCTGCAAACTCTCGTCAGTACTTCAGTCAGTACTTCAGTCAGTACTTCAGTCAGTACTTTGGAGCACGACAGCAACAGGATACTGTGAGTTTTCTCTGCCCGAGGACGACGACATGGACCCGTAAACATCGAAGGGAGTGTTTCATTAACCAGGATCCTAAATACGATCTGACCCTGTGAGTTGACTTCCGTGTTAAATGTTAACAACTGTACAGAACCTACTTCTTCAAGACTCTTTATTCTTAAAATGTTCAAAAACAAAAACCTTCAGAGTGGACTTTTTATTTAACAAACATGTTTAAATACCAATAATCTATCTATCCATTATCTATAACGTTAATCCTTTGAGTGTCACGGGGGGGTTTCACAGGGTGTTTCTGGTGTTTTGTCCACACACTCTCTGAGTGCACTGTGTGTGTGTGAGAGTGTTTTGGCCTTTAGCTGCTGATATCACCAGCTTCCTGTCCCAGTCAAGGTACCGCTCGTTATCCAGAGCTGATACTCAAGTGCCAACGTGTGAAAGTTTCCCGTCGGTAAATTTCAAAGACCCACTGGATTTTAATTAGACAGAAATAGAACATTTAGTTAACGACACATCTGTTCATTTCATTTCATAGGAATTTATATTAAAGCAAATGTATTTGTTTTTATTTATTTATCCTTCATTATCCTATAAATCCAGCTAAATTCTGGATTCTGGTTGTGACGCAGCTTCTTGCAGTTACCTTGGTTTTCTAGAGTCTTAATTGCGATTGTGGATAACACAGAAACATGGTGACATCCATTTTGTTTCCGTTTCCTAGAAATGTTGTTGGCCTGATAACGGCACATTGTCACAGATGAACTGGTCGAGCGAACTGGGGCTAAATGCAGACAACAGAACAACACAGGAAAAGCCTGTTTGCTGTTTGTTTACAGACAAATAACCATCCGGCTGCTGTAAGTGTTCACACATGGATTTGTTAGTAAAGGCATGTTTAGACACATGTGAGGTGGCCCAGCTGTTTGCTGAAGTGTTAAATGTGGGTCAGACGATGGACAGTGGGAGACGGGTCACTGCTGATGAAGATATCGATGTTGCCTCGGGGCTGAAGCTATCGATCCTGATATGGGATTGTTCTAAAAGGGAGGACCGCACAAAAAGTTCTAACATTTGTTTTACTGCCAGGAAGATGTTGGGACTTTGTCTGTCTCCTGAATCTTCAGACTCGATGTAGAGGCCAAACATATTAAGGCTGTTTGACCTGTTACCCTCTTGTTTTAATGTCCTGTTGTGTGACCACGTGTGGGTTGTGGGTCAGTTTGTGAGACTCGCATCCAGAAAATAAATCCAGGGAAAGTGCTTGTGACCAACCTCCAGGGACAAGAATGTAAACAAAGCCTAAAACTCTTCCCTTCTCTGCTTTGTCATGTTTACATTTTATTCTGCGGCTTCATCTCTTGTGACTTAGCGCTGTCAGCTGTGCTCTCGGTCAGTCTATCTATTGGTCAATCTCACAGAGGTGACGCAATCTGTCCTAGAAGGTTAAAATAAATCAAAAGCCGTACGTCCTTCTATGTCCGTGATATGATTGTGTAGCTGTTTTTAGCCTCCTCTTGTAAATCCGGGCATTTTTCCAACCTGGTGGTATTTGTGAAATTAAATTAGTTGGATTTCACAACATTTATTCTTTGTTTTAACTGTTTGACACTAACTGTGTTTCTATATGAAGTTGTCGTTATTATTTCACAGGGGACACAGACAATCAGTCCCACCCAGAGGGCTCATTTTTACTGTGAGAAATCTGAACGGTGTGAATTGTTTGTGTCTGGATCTGAACCATTACTGTCTGATTACCTGGCTCCACAGGCAGATACATTACAGGCCTTTCATTACACCTGTCTGCGGCTCCTGGTGAACAGCCGCTGCTTCCATCTCCAGCAAAGGGCAGACTGAGGGGAGGCGTCCAGGAAGCTGACACACAAGACACTAATGCTGCCTCTGGCTTTTGTCTCCTTTAAGGGCCACTGACATTTGGTATTTGTTGGGTAAGCGTTTGTGTACACAGGGGCTCACGGCTTCTTCTGTCTCTCACTCTGTGTCTCGTTTTCTACATGTAAGTACCTGGATTGTAAGGACATTAAAATGATATTCTGTATTCTATTATTTATTCTATTAATCTATCATTTTCACTGTGGAGACAGAACTTCTATTCTGAGCAGAACCACCAGTTCACCAAATACCAATTAACCTCTAAGTAGTTGATTAGCTTGTTAAGTAATTAGGCTCCTCATTACTAATGTATTAAAGTAAACCGCTGCATTGTTATTGATATTGTTGCTCTCTGTGAATTTAATTAATACACTGTTGATTGCAAATGAATTTTCTTATTGATTTATGGTTTTCACTGCGTAGAGCAATGAACTGTGAGATCAGAGCTCTTCTGTGTTTTGTGAGGACAAGTTGGTTACAGTGAGTCTATTAACCTGAAGTGACAGCGTACAACCACCATGCAGAATGGAATCCAGTCCTCGAGGAACAACTCTGCAGCAACAAACTTCACACACACATAGATATCAGTCCTGTGAATATGCCTGATTGTTTTCATCAGGATCCATGGATTATTCCCAGAGAAAATGCTAAAAGTTTTCAAACGTGTTATCTCACAATGTTTAAGAAAGTGATTAAGTAATTTCCTGATCTTCACTGAAATTAATAAAATCCTTTCTTGGCCCATGTACCATTCTTTCAAGTTTTGTCCAAATCTGTTCAGTGTTTTATGTGAAACAAACAAGGAAGAGTGAAAACATAAGTTTAGGTAGTAAAAGACTCAAAAAGTCTGTTTATGGATCTTTTTGAGAAAATATTATTTGTCCCCATCACCGTGTTGAAGTGGAATCAGCTGAGCCGTTTAAACTCCTGCGGCCGGTCGGCTGAGCAGCAGCGTTCACGCTGGCGTCGACAGCTCGGCTCGGCTCTGGTAAACAGACGGCACCCAACAGTACAACACTGTAAATTGTCTTTGCGTTGCATCATGGAAAATTTCGATGATGTCGACTTCTAAATACAATGATTTACTGTGTTTGTCACGGTCAACAGAGGAAACCAGACGCAGGACACTGACTCCAAATTAACAAGAGAAAGTTTACGGCTTAATCTCAGAATGGGAATGTTGGAAGGTGAGGGGGGGGATAAAAGGGATAAAGGAGATACTGTGATGAAGAGGTTAATTGATCGGGATGTCGAAGGGTCAGTTGAAGGTGGCGTTCCGTGATCCGTGTACCTGACAGAAGCAGAAATCTGCACTGAAACTGGCGTCATGTGGTGGAAATTATGAGGGTAGTTGTTTTTTTTCCATAAAAGTGATGTAAGAATCCATACGAGCAAATAATCAGATCATGTGAAGTATATTGCAAAGAGAAGAGGACCCAGCACTGAGCCTTGGGGTTCACCATTGACAGAACCCCAGGATTCAAACAAAGATGGTGCTAAAGAAGTCTATATCAGCGTGTACAGGCAACAGGATGCGTTGGTTCCAGTGCGATAACAACAAATCTCCTCGTTTTTCCATGTTTACGTCTTCGTCTTCTAACTCCTCTTTTTCCTCCTGACATATTTCTTATCTTCCAGTTTCCCGTCTGTCGTGTTTTAGAAACATCGACACGTCCACTCGGTCGCTGTGAATTTTCAGACATTTCTCACATGGGCTCATCTGGACATTTTACCAGGGGTCCGAAAGGAAAAGCTCCAGAAAGTGTCCAGAACAACTGACTCGTACATTTGCGACCTCACATATAATTTCAGGAAAATGTGCGGATTTCAGTGCCTTCATGTTCCACATCGTCAGCTGTCGCATTCACAACGTATCAAATATTAATTGTCACAGCTTTAAGGATCATAGACAACACATCTGGTCATAATCAGTCATATGTATTTCAATATAAAAGAGTAGCCATGACCACAACAACCCCACTATCTCATCCAAATACTTGTATCACTGCTGCATAGTCACACAACTCGCCCTCCACCAAATAGCTGCCTATTTTTTCCTCCCGGCTGCTGCCACCTGCTTCACATAATGCTCACTGGACCCCCCCCCTCTTCCCGGCCTCGACAACATGGCTTTGTATGAGCTGTTACTCTTGTGCCAACGCAGAGGGAGGGCTGGGGGGGGGAGATAATACTCATTTGGTGAGCATAGCGGGGGCGTTGCTTCAGATACAGATAATCCTCACACCTCAGCGCTGAGACGTGGCTGCTGCAGTCCTCTCTGCTTGTTCTTTCTTTCTCTTCCTTATTCTGCTCTTCTTTCACGACACTCTGTCCTTTTCCTGCTCCTCGTTTCCCTCTCTCTTCTGGGGCATGATCAAATGGGTCTACAGGGGCGGGGGTGGGGGGTGGGGGGGGCAGGGTTCAGATAGGAGGAGATATCTATAATGGGAAAGAGATACATGATTTGCCATTTAAGGAAATCAAAGTTCCTGCCATTGATTAAATCCCTAAAAACTCAATATTACAAATGTTTATATTCTTGTTACTTATAAACCTTGTTTTCTGTTTTTCTATGTATAAGTAGTAAAACACGTATTTCAGGTCTACAGAGGTGGGATATAACAAAGTACTTTTACTTTGATGCTGTCCTTAAGTGATCTAGTAGTAGATCTAGTTTCAGTCACTTTTACTTTTCGGTAAGTATCTTTAATTTCTACTCCACCAGATTCAGATTTCAATAACGAGAAGTGGTTCAGGTGACATTTCACCTGCAGCTGAGAGGAAATGCAACATTTTAAATGGAGCTTTGCTGGGAACAGTTGACATGAGTTGCTGGAAGCCCCCCTGTGGTGCCCCGGGTGAGCTCGAGTGGAACACCGAGGTTTCAGCAAAGGTTAAACAATTCAGTTTAACACGAGTTCATTAGGATGCGATTCATGTTCTGTTCCACAGGTGGATTTGAATGTGACATTTTGAAGCAATCAGTGCTTTGACGTAAGTACCAGGAAAACAATGTAAACTATTCCTTTTTGGTGATGGTGTCGAGGATTAGAGAGATTTTTACACAACAACATATAAAGTGACAGGTTGTTAATTGTTTGTCTTAAATATCTTCTTGAAAGTAAAAGTGTTTTTTGGAGATAACATACACTTTTAATAAATCCAGCTACTGACACAGTAAATATTTGTGTTTACTTGAGCAAAAGTGACCATTGAGAATTTCACGTTCCTTTAAAGCAACGCGATGTAACTTTACCGAGCAACAGCGCCCTCTTTTAAAATATATAAATGTAAAAAAGTTGTTGCTTTAACAACAATAGTGTTGATGTTTTAACTCAATACACACAGACGTTGACCTTCTCTTTAGGAATAATCACAGTTCTGCTAATGTGCTGGTGTCTTCATGTTGTGTTCATTCACGTTATATAACCGTCACGTTTAGTAACTGGTGATGACTGAAGAGGAGAAGCTGCTCATGTTGGTCGTGTGGTTAAAGGAGCCGATGACAGAAGGTCCAGATCTAATAAGAGAATTTACCTCCTTCCTGAAACCCGCAGCCTGGTCCTTTAAGAGTTTGATCTTCAAGCTTTGTGACATGTCAACTCATCTCAGAAGATTCCACACGACACAAACACGTCACGAAGAAGCTGCCTCTGGCCGTCAGAGTGTTTTTGGAGGGATCTCATCTCTCGCTTCCTTCAGACTTGTCACGTTTCAACACTCATCTTTCACAGTACGAAGCCTTTTCTCTAAAAATACCCCCTTATTCTTTAATTCATGCTTTCAGCTGACATTGTCGTCTGGTGTTTGCGGGGAACTAGTTGGGTGTTGTTTACTTTTTTCTTGCCCCAGGTGATTTTGGAGGATACGTGACTGTTGATGGACGTGACCTGAGATTGCAGAGATTGAGCCCGTGGCTGTGGAGCTGCAGAACAGCGACAGTCTCTGGCCTCACTCGAGGGCGGATCACTGGGTCAGTGGAGGCTGTCGTCTGACCCTGAGTCTGCACCACAAGGGGAGAAGTGAACTCAGTTCTATTGATGCTACGCACAAGGGTAAAAAACTAATTTCAGGTTTTGGAATTTATCTTTTGTTGCACGGTGGCCGAGAGAGTTCAACGCACTGCAAATTAAAAAAACAACCTCATCAGTTTGACACATGCAAATTGAGGTTCCATCACCACTGACGAGGAGCAGACTTCAATAACTCCACAAAGCATTGAACCACAGCAGGTTCATCACTTCTCTGGTTCCCCTGGAAACATGTCCGGTGTCGTTTCCGCAACATCTATCGTTTTGTAAATAGATTAGACTTGATCAAGACAAGTTGTACAGCAGCTCTGGCAAAGCTCCGTCAGTGGGAAGCTGCTGTCGGTCAGACTGCGGTGGGATAAGTAGGTCGAACTGTTCATGAGAGAAAAGACATGAAAGGGAAGTAAAGGATTCTGATCCAGACGTTAGAAAAGATGCTTTGAAAAACATTTACATGCAAAATGTAATTGCTTTAAAAGTCCTTTTATAAAAAGCACACAAAGCAGTTGTCAGAAAATGACCCTACTCAGATCCTGTCCACTTATTGATATATAATTGTGCAGCGTATAATATAGGAGTGATATTGTAATGATTATATATAAGAATTAAAAATTAATGTCCCTGCATTTTCTTACAGGAAGAGAGATTTTGTCCATAGGTGCAGATCTGATATCATTACCGTTAAGTTCTGTGGTAAATGAGGCCCCATTCATTCTGGACTAACTCGTGAGCGCCCCCTACACAACATGGAAGTTTTGTTGATATTAGAAATTCTCTGCCTGAACTTCTGGAATGTAACATTCTTCTTTTAAAGGGTCTACTGGTTGAAATCATTCATTACTGCCTCTAACTGAACTGGAACCAGCATCAGCACCTGACGAGATGACGAGCACACAACACATCTGGGGAATAAACCACACCCACACTCACACTGTCAACCAAACATCTGGCTCAGGGAGCTAATGTGAAAAACAAGATCTGTTCTCCTGGCGAACAAGTGGACACGTTTAAAGAGCTGCACAAATCTCTGCTTCTGTAATTAACACCGAGTTCTGAGGTTCGTCATGGATTCCTGAAATCAGTGATTTACAAGAGATACAGGGATGATTCAGACATTTCGAAACATGGACAAATCCGTCCTGACAGCATCTTAATCCACAAAAACAGTGTGTGTGTGTGTGTGTGTGTGTGTGTGTGTGTGTGTGTGTGTGTGTGTGTGTGTGTGTGTGTGTGTGTGTGTGTGTGTGTGTGTGTGTGTGTGTGTGTGTTCTGGCTCTGATGTTCAGAGGAGAAGATTTTCTTTCATATTTGTTTGCCGTGTTGCCACAGTGGGTTTTTAAAAAGCATGAGTAATTCTGAAGCTGGTGGGCGACAACACAGAGCTGCAGTGTCCTGCTTTTAAAACACACACACACACACACACACACACACACACACACACACACACACACACACACACACACACACACACACACACATCCGTCTCTCCACCAGACTCATCTCCAAAGCTTTCTTCTCCTCTTTCGTCTCGCTGCCTCCTCTCCTGTCTTCTCTCCACATTTCTTCCTCTCCTCTTCCTCCTCCTCCGTTCGTCACCCCTTGTCTCCCCCCCTCTTCCTCGCTGTGCTGCATCACTGGTGAGGCCACGTGCTCTCTGTTTATCATCAGGAAGGGGAGGGAGAGATGGAGGGGGAGAGAGAGATGAAGTCTGTGCCTCTCTCTCTCATTTTGTCTGGTGCACCCACAGACGGACACACAAACTGAGCTTTGTACCCTCGTCCAAACCTTATTATCCTGAGGGACGCACACAGGGACACATCGAACCAGCCTGAAGTGACCGGAGAAGCTCAACCACTCCACAGGTACAGTAAAGCTTCGTCCATCTCATTTCTTTGAGCTCCTTCTGTCTGAGAATGTGTATGAAACTGTCCTTCAGGGTTTTTTGGGACACGAATCAAAGCTAAAACTGTCTCGACCTTAATATTTTAAACTTTATCTGTTGTGGAGAGAGAGAGAGAGAGACGCTTTTCACGAGCCGGAGCTGTTTTGTGTTGGAGGAGAACAGGAGGTGGAGGAGGATGTTAAACTGAGGATTGTTTTGGCACCGTGTCTGAATTCTGCTGCTGAGGCTGTTGTACTCTTTGTGTACTTTACTTAGCACCCCACCCTCCACCAAACACACACACACACACACACACACACACACACACACACACACACACACACACACACACACACACACACACACACACACCTCCCATCTCCACCCTCTATGTCGACAGGTTAAAATTATAAACCCCCAAAAAAACTAGGTCACTCAGCACATAACCACGTCCAGGCTGATGTCCTCTTCATCACCATGTATTTAGATCAGATGCATAAACAGTGGACACAGAAATGTTTAATAATTTCACGTGTTCACAGATATTATCTCTCTTCATACGCCTCAGTGGCCGATCCAGGATAATTCAGGGACCATAAAGGGGCAGATTATGTATCACATTCCATGAACGAGTCCTGATTCTGGTGCAGATTTATTTAATTCTCTAATGTTCACTGTAGCTCTTAGATTTGTGTAAAGCCACAGATCAGTGAAAATGTTTTGAGAATTGTTCCTAGTTTAAGATAAGATATAATAGAATAAGATAATCCTGTATTTGTCCTACTATGAGGAAATTCACCGTATCAGAGGGAATAGTGAAACACGCACTTAGTAAATAATACAATATAACATATACAATACAATATACAAATACAATGTTAACACAGTGTTACAGAATTGTACATTGTGTACTTCAAAAAAGCTCAGAAAATGAGAAACAGCCTAACAAATTATCATATTTATTGTTAGTAAGTGACTCATTTATTTTTCAGAAATAGGAGCCAATCAGATTGCAGCTGGGGCCTGGGCCCCCCCTGGTCCTGCCCCTGCATCCGCCCCTGACATCAACTATCTGCATATTTCTTGAAAAATTCCCAAACAATTTGGAAAAAACGCTCCATCTCTCGCAGTGTTAAAGAAAGAGAAAAGGGATTTCTGGATCCAGCCCCTTAATTGAATCTGCTCCAAATGTTAACGAGTTTCTTCCTCGGCCCAAATCCCACGTTTCAATAGAATCAGTTGTGTGGTTTTTGTGTAATCCTGCTGACACACAGGAAGGCGATTACACCACCTCCCGCCTGCAAGGCAGCGTATTTATCTTGTATTGTATTAATAAAGTTTGGTTTGATGTGTTGAAGTCGGTCAGCACCACCGATCTGAGTGTAAAGTGGTGTGACGGCAGAGCGGAGTGTGTGGTTCGCAGCAGACGGAGGTGAGTGAACGATGACTCCTCAGTGGGTGGAAGTCATAAAGGTGGATTGAATTTGGTGCAGGCTTGTGTTAGTGGTGCCTCAGACTTCTGAATTCTGCTGATCACACCTGAAAGTCTGAAATGTACGAGGGAGCAGCAGAGGAAATGATGATGTTTGGATTCTAGATTTAGAAAAAGACCCAATAGGGCGATTAAAGATGTTAAACTCCTTGTGAAGGAGCGTGAGGGCGACTCAAAGGAAGAACATTCTGCGATTTGGAGACATGTTACGAATTTAAAAGTTGTAATATTGCGATTATTAAGTAACCGTATTATGATTTAATGGAAATCTGAACAATAAATATTTTTTTCAAATGACCCTAATACTCTGTTGTAGTATCTGGAGTCATATCTATAGTCATGGGTTTGGGTTAAATCCCTTTGGTTTAACATTTTAAGATTATTAATTACTTTTTTAATTTAACGTAGTCAGAATATTCAAGTATTTTCTGTGAAGCCACAGAAACAACATGTGATAACGTTAGTGTGACCCGACTGGTTTTCACTGGTGTTGACAGAGCGTTAGATATTTTCTTTGCTCTAAAGTCAAGTTGGTTGTGTGATGTTGTGTGAAATCTTCTATAAACTGTATAAAATGTTGTCGTTTATTTAAATCGTGAGTTCAGCAGCTTCAACTCTTCAACTAGAACGAGAACGTCAGTAGAAATATGAGCATCGAACAGATTTTTGTGTCTCATTTAAAAACAACTTTGCAATAACAACCCAGTCGATGCAGATCCCATTTTGTATGTCCCTGTTATATAACGTATAATCTATAGGCTCCTCTGCTCTTATCGTATCAATTCGTTTTCCACATTGTGTTTTAAAGCTATTCAATTTATTGGCTTTCATATTTTTCATTCCCTCGTCGCGGGCATGAAACAGCCACTGAAGCCGAGCCAGTCTTTCCTTTGGGAGCGGCTCACATTCTCAGCACGAGGTTTATAAATAGATTCACAAAGAGCAAATACACTCCGGCTTGTTTTCTTCTGCACGAGTCACACGAGCCGCTGAGAAAAGCACGAAGTGAAATCAAATGAATCCTAAATACTCATCGTACTGCTGTAACCTGTGGACTGTGCCGAGGTTACAGGAGTAACTGCGGCACCGAGTTCTTTGAACGGATGTGAGCTAACGAAGATGTTTAATTATGACGTGATTCATTAAGCTGATTAAGCTTAAACAAGCTTCACTGTTATTTACAATTCAATTAGAATATCAGTTTAACTCGTGTAGAGGTGAGAAGAGGAGCAGCCAGACGGGAAATGTTAGTGTCGTACCAGAGGGATAAAATTATCGTATTTTGGTCAAACTTATCGTACAATAACGACAACAGCAATAATGTTACGTAAACAAATTAGTTTAGACTTTTATAAAACACATTGTCGCACAATCTTTGCTCCATAGACTGTGAATAAAGATGGACGACATGACCGCTCAAATGCCCCCTGGTGGCTGGCTGCAGTATACGCCTCCTCCATGTTAGCAGATGGGACATGGACCAAGCTTAAACGTCAAAATAAGTCATTTTATGTAGTTCATGTTTCTGATGACTCTGCTATGTTCACTTTGGTGAGAAAGTTTAAATCCCACCTCTGACTCTGTCTCCTCCTCCGTGTCACACGAGAGGAAATGCGTAAAGGAAACAGGCACATGGTTCATATTCACGTAAATCAACACAACAAGCGATATGCAGACGTAGGATCCATGTTTCACTGAGCGGATTAATAAAACACCTGAAGCTTCTAGGACCAATGAAATGATCGTACATTCTTAATCGTACAGACGGCAGAAGTATCGCACAAATACGAAGTTGTGAGTGTCCTCAACAGGAAAATGATCCTGATGTTTCACTTCAACAACTCGTTGATTATCAGAGATCATCAAGCTTTTATATGAATAAAGTTCATTATTATTATTATCGTCAGGCTTTCTGGTTCACACAGACTCGCTGTGTTTCTCGCTCTCTGCTCTGGAACGACTCCTCGTTCTCCTCTGGCGTCCCACAAATCTCCCTCACCCCCCCTAATCCCCCCCTCAGCCCCCCTCAGCCCCCCCTCACCCCCCCTTCCCCCCTGGCATCTCAGCAGCTACAGAATGGAGGTTGGCACCGCGAGCGAAGAGCAGTGTTGTTGTCGTCGTTACATGTCCTGCATGCTGATGCACGTTCTCTTTGCCGGACCTTTCTGTTGGATCTGTGCTCGGTTTAGTAAAGTTCCTCGTGTCTGTTGGGAAACGAGTTTTATTTGATGTAAGTCACAGTCTGTGGGGTTCGAGTCGCTGTTAGTGGCTGATAAAAAGTTCTGCAGCTTTGATGACCTCATCCTGACTTTTCTAGGTCCTGCAGGGACGAGACACTTTTCTTTTATGTCGACAATAAGATATGATTATTAATTTCCACAGCAGGATCTTATTAATCTGTGTCTCCTGCCTTATGTAACCTCCTGTGCTCCTTTATTGCATGAAGTCTCCTGCTGTGATTCTGTGAATGTTCTTTCTGCCTTTGCATCTGCAATGCACCAGTACAGTGGATCTTGTCTCTTGTATTTTTATACCTGCTGCTAGATGGGGCCTGGATTGTTTTGGAACTTCCCTCCCAAGGCTGCTGGCTGCACGGTTCCACAGAGCCTCCTGCAGACCATGTACGTAGGATCGTGAAGCCACCGTACCACACAACCGCCCCCATACCGTGCCACGCCAGGTCTCTCCTGTGTGGATGTATCTATGGCATTTTCCCGTCCATCCGTTCCATTCTGTCAATCCAGTCAGTCCAGTGTTTCACATGCTCATCCTGCAGCAGCGGGCTAACCCCCACAACTGCAGTGACAATCCATCATATTTAATGACTGTTAAATATGCTCGGGAAAGGAGTCGTCCATCTGTCATGTGACCAAATAATCATTTTAAAACCACAACAGATACTGGAAGAGATACTGGGAATTAAACTGGAAGTGGAGCCAGAGCCTCAAACTGATAGTTCCCTCAGAAAACCAAACAACGTGCTGCAGGTGACACACGCTGCACAAACTGCTCCAGAGCCGGTGCTGCTGCTCGCTCTTCACATTAAATGTGAACCTGTCGCTGACGCTCTTTGTAGCCGAGTGAAGAATCATCCACCACAACAAGAAATCAGGCTGAGCCATCTCCATCTCATCACATGTGCATGTTCAGGAAACTACGACACTTATCAGATGCAGAGGAGGAAAAACCTGCTTCTCTTTATCCACCAGCTCACGACCATTAGATGATCATCTGATACCTGCTGAAGTATAATGCTGTTTGGTTTATGGTTGTATAATCCTGAGCTTCTCTAATTAGCCTTCGACTAATAAGTGTCATGTCTGTCATCACATTGGACGTTATTTTGACTCAAATGGAACTTCAGCTTGAAAAGATACGGTAAAGATTTGGTAAGAGTCCTCGTTAAGTTTAAAACTTCACCATCGTCTCTTCTCTTCTTTGCCTTCTGGTAAATTTTAGAACTGATGTTGAGATTTGATTGACTTTTGAGGCCTCTCCTGGACGTGAACCCAGGTTCATCAGATCTTCTGATCGTAACCTGAGGTCCTCAGCCGAGGTTTTGCCTCAGGGTGACGGCGCCCACTGGAACAAGCTCCCCGAGCAGATCTGTCCGACAAGCTCCTCGTCTTAACTCCCTCTGCGCTTTCTCAGGACACCTTCTACCTTCCTGTCACACTCTCGTCGTGTGTGTGTGTGTAGAGATGACAGCCTGGCAGCTGATTGAAGACAGAAACACTGAATCCACTTCTCGCTCGGCTCAGCAGCTGAGATTTGAAACGTTGCCGGACGGAGATTCGTACTGAAACAGAGACAATGTGCTTTAATTATTGGCTCATTTGTACGGAACAAAAATAGACGCCTGCCTTCATGATCCATGGAGCTAAAAATAACACGTGTGGTGAATTTCCATATCACCTCCTCAAATTCCGCTCAGCTCCACGTCCTGAGCGATAAGAGCAGCCACAGGAAACTGAGCAGCAGCTACTGGAACGGGATACAATGCAAAACCTGCTGAAACGTTTCAGGAAACATGAATATGAACATGAAAAATAAAACAAAACAATAAATCATAAACGTAATCTGGTTAAATTCATCCAAACCCCCCAAACTTTGTTTTAGAATCATTGTTGTTTCATTCATTCATTCACTGCACCTTTGTTGCATTTATTTATGCTGTTATGTCTCCATATTCTGATTGTTCGCCTCCATTATCATTATGATTCTGCACGACTTGCTAGTTTTTTCTCCATTTTGCAAAGACAATATAAATGATCTAGTTTCCATGCAGCAGGTCAGACCGACCCTCACAAGAGTCGGGCTCCAGCCACACTACAACGTTCTCAGGCAACTAAAACAGAGAAGTTTGGAAACGCTTTTAGTTTGAAAACTCTGGGTCTGGGATGTTGTGCGGACGAACGATGATGAAGTCGCCCTCATTCAGTTTGGTTCTTATCAGACACATGATTCTATTCTACTGATGAGCATTGGGCCAGACATGAAAAAAGGAATAATAAAATGCATTTCTAGAAAATACATTAAGAATAAAGTCGAACTAAATCTAAACTAAACTTTTTGCATATCAAGAATAAAAGCTGAAATGTTGAAAGCAAATTTGAAATTTCCAGATTAAAGTCGAACGTTTAAGGAAATATTTCTAAATTCATGTAAACTGAAACAAAGGTATCAACGGTTTCACCGACACTGAGTCGCTCCTCTGACTCGATTTAATGAAGAGGAGTCGACTTAATTCTCCATATTTCAACTTTATTCACAAAATGAAAAATAAGTCTTCCTCCTAATACTCTTTTCTGTTCTCAGAATCAGAATCAGAATCAGAAATACTTGATTGATCCTCTGGGAAAAATGTGGTTTTTTAGGTTATAAAATAAGAAGTTTGCAAAACAAAACATGTGCATTATAATGTGATGTATAAAAAAAGCCAAATAAGAAAATGTATTAGGCTACTTTCTATTCTATTAAAGGTTGTAGCCAATAGTTTTCCCTTTTTCTAATTCACATCTAAACAAATAATGTTTCCAACAACTAACAATCCAGTGACTCTCTACACCTCCAGTCCTGCTTAGAAGTAAAACACAGGCATTCTGGGTGATGACCCTGTTTTCGCTGGACACTGAATTAAAACCCCGAGTCTCTCTTCAGTGAACCATTCATCCCATCATGTGAGCTCCACTGGGCTTGGCCCCTCGACATCTGGCTGTCCGGCCGGGGCAGGAAGGAGTCCAGCGAACACTCCCCTCTCCCCTCGGCCTCCTCGCCACACACTGTCGCTCCGTCTGCCTTCGCTGGCGTCTGCCCTGCCGCTCTGTGGGAGATCTACACAAACACGACCACCACACTGGACGCTTGGTTACAAATATTTTCTTCTCTTCAGCTCGGCTGCCGGAGAATCCCACTGCGCCATTCAGCTTGTGCCAAATAAACACAAGTCCCGACCTGCGGCGTTTGAATCAGTGGTTAATGTCACATGTTAGCAGGTGTTTTAGTAAAAACCAGGGAAACCACTGAGGTTCTACTTTGAAACCAGTGTTTTCAAACTCTGTCTTTACGAGCGCTTTGGCTCCGTATCAGTTTTAATTCCTTGTTCATAGTTACACGTCTGAAAAGGCAGAACATGTGACCACTCACGTGCACTGGGCGTGTGCATGTGAACAGGAAGCACTTGGTTGTTGCAGAAGGAGCTACAGATACAAGCTGTTAGCAAAGACAACAGGGTCAGTAACGCTTGTCATGGATGCTCCATGTTGTGTGGTCATGTGACAGGAGCTGGACGAATCAGTGAAGGTTATGTCTGACACTTGCATTCTCTCAAATGACCAGCAGAGGGCGACTCCACTAGTTTCAAGTCTTCTTCAATAGAGCACGATATTCAGTTTGTAAATTTGTAAATTGGTACGGACAGATAGTAGCGTCCAATGGGTGCAGGTCTCAGGTGTAGGTGGGCGTGCCGTGTCCTCGCGCTCTCAGTGAGGCTCCACCCCCCCCCCCCCCCGCGCCTCCAAATATGGTCACATCCGGTTTCAAACGATCAAGATGGATCTGGACAAAACGTCAAACTGGATTCTGATGCGTCTCCTCTCCAGACGACCTTAAACACGACCTTTACACAGGACTGAAAACAGCTAACCCAACAAAACCCGTCTCAAGGCTTTAATATTAAACACCAACGTGCTTTGGTTTGGTTATTCTGAGGCTTCAGGAGGTTTTCATATCCACAACTTTGTGTTTTTAAATCGATAAAATCATCTACACTCGATATCTTAAAGTGAAACAAAGTAAAAACACCATGTGAAGGAATCTGAATACTTTCTGTATAGTTTTCTCTCTTTAAATGTATATTTACAGTTCTATGAGCTCATGTGATTAAATTCCCCGCAAACGTTTGTCACTCGATTATATTTGTTCAATGAATGTGACGATATAACATCTTAAATGTTGAATTCATAAACCCAGACACACTTTGATCTGCGCTCCCACCTCCTTCAAAGCTGGCAGCAGATTCTAGGTCGAGCTTCACACCACAGCAGAATCAAACCCATGTTTTCTGCAGGATATCATAACACGAAGCTCCAGAACTCATATTCAAATCTTCTGTAAACTAAATTATTTACACCGCGGTTCCTGCTCTTAGACGAACATAAAACAAAGATTACAACTTGCACTTCCTTCGTCCGTCAACAACACTCGTGACTCAGGTGTGGAGTCGAGAAGATGAACAGATCTTTAAATGTGTGAGACACAAACAGACACACAGAGATTTCTGTAATTATTCCATATATTTTTAATCTGTGCTGTGATTTGACATGAAACTAAAAAGGCAGAAACATGTGTGATGTTCTGCTGAGAACCAACACGGTTCCTCAAATCAAACTTTGTCTGGTTCTCACAGCAGCAGCGAGGCTCCTTCACGAATTCTCCTCCTGAACGAGTTTTCAGATTCTCAGTCTTCAGCTCGATTGTTGGACACAGACGTGAATGAGGAGGATTAACTTTGTCTACGAGCATCATGTCCTAACTCCTCCTCCTCAGCTTCATGTTTCCAGCTCTGATGACTCTGGTTCTTTTTCACGCTGCTTCTTTCTCTGCTCGTTCGTCTGTTTGGAGAGAATCTGGTTTCCTTGTCTCGACATGTCAGCGATGTAACAGCTGTGTGTTTGGTTCACGGTGACCTGACACAGGCAGAAGAGACACGGTAGTCCAGAATAGAATAGAATAGAATATCTTTTATCATAATGTACAGTACAAGTACAACCAAAACTCTATTAAATTAATATGTACAGGTGTTTCTTGTAAAATAATGTTTGATTGAACTATAAAAACAGTCAAATTACCTTTTCTTTCATTTTATTTAAATAAATAAATTAGTGACTTATAAGTAGTTCATCAGGCTGTATACACATGTAAACAAACATTTAGAATAACATCACATGTTCATATTGATATAAAGAAATTGTTGTCATCAGAAATATTAATCTTTAAGGTGTAAAGATATTTCACTGCATACAATTTTCACCTGCAGCTAAATATAAATATACTCTTTCGATAGTAGTGGAAAACTATAGAAACAATGAAGAAGAAGTAAATCCAGTGTTTCAGCTTCAGTGCTTTTGTTATTTGTTTCTCGTTCGCAGTTCTCTCTCTTTCTGTCTCTGACCCTCGGTCGTCCTGTCGTCTCTCGGCGTCCGTCTCTCGGAGCCGTCCCACTTTCCAAGTATCGATTCAGTGGACGCACATTAGATCATCCACGTGGCTCTGTAATTGATTTCTGCTCTGACAGGAAGTTTCTCTCGGAGCCGCCCCGCTGTCCCTGCGTCCTCTTAAAGAGCTGAAACACCGGCTCCTGTCGGTCACGATGACCTCGCACTCGTCCGATTAGTCGCTCAGATAAAGAAGACGTTCTTTATCTGATACGTTCTCATCTGAGCACGATGCAGAATGAGACGTCTCGTCCTTTTTGATTCAGACATCACACCGTTCGTTTTGTCCTGCAGAGACAAACATAGTAATAATCAGAGACAGAACAAAACAGCCCAACATGAACTGGAGGAGGGAAAGAGAACAGGTTACTGGGGTGCAACTGGGAGATGTGTAATTTGGCAACGTGTTGGTGTGAGTGGAGGACAAAAGACCACATGACGTGTCATTTAAAGCAGGAGAGCAGCAGCTCTTCTTCTTCCATCACCTACTATAATGATGATGTAGAAAAAACCATCTTCACACTGCTGCGTCATCTCATCAGGAACAAACCCAGCGTGAAGAACAAAGCAGAAAGACGCTCGGTGCAAACTAGACGAAAAGAACGCGAGAGAAAAGATGTTTAATTTGGAGTTTTACAAGATGGTGGGAAAATATATATAAATATATATATTTATAAAGCAGGGAATGAGAAGGTGAGCCAGACCCGACGGGACTGAGACTGGTTGTCATAGCAACGCTGTCTAGGCAGATTTAAAAAAAGGAGCGAAGGAGGGAGCGGAACTAAAAAGAGGACAGGTCCGTTTTGTTCTCCTCAACAAACTGCTGCAAAAGAGGGTTTCTCCCCCGAACGAGACAAACAACCGCTTGGTTTATTTATTTTGTAAAGAGGGGAGAGAGGGGGGGTAGGGGGGGGGATCTCTGGTGAAAGAGGAGATGGAGAGAACAGACCTGTAAATAACTGCTCACCCACTGACTCTTCAGCTGCCGGGCCACAGTTGGTTGAGGGATAAAGAGAAGCTTTGAAGTTGTGTCGTCCGCGGCGGCGAGCGACTGTGATGACCACGTGACCTCGGGCCTGCAGCTCAGTGGCTGATGGGCGACGGCAGCCGAGCAGGAAGGATCCACGATGTGTGGACGTTAGAAACTAAACGTAGCAGAATAAGGCAACATCTACATATAAGCAAACAATAGACAAACAAAAATCTCTGAGTTCGTAACTTACAAACTGAAAAAGACACGTTTTACCTGTGACTGTGTAAAAAGATGGACGACACCACAGCTCCATAAAACCAAAGTGTCTCCATCGCCCCCTGGAGGCTGTCTGCAGTACGAACCAACCTGAGACCATTTACACAATCTTCCCCACCGATGGCGTTTTTATAACTGTTACCATGGCAACAAGGGTCTGGTGCACGTGCTCCTGGGACGATTCACATTCACAGGTCGTTTAGGACTCGATCAAATCTTCCGATTATAAACCACAGACTTTTAATTTTAATTTTTTAAGATGGACGACATGACAGCTCCAAAGAGTTAAGCCAAAGTGTCCCGATCGCCCCCTGGTGGCTGGCTGTAGTAGCGGTCATAAACCCTGCCTCCTCCATGTTAGCAGATGGAATATGAACCGAGCTAGGACTTTAAAGAAGATGATTATAGGTCGAACCTCCAACGAGGAGGTTTCACCCCTGTTTGTTTTTTAGAATAATTATTTTATGATTATTTTATGACTTTCACGACAACAGCAAATTCTACTGACACCTGAGAGGAGTTTTTGAAATAGAAACTTCTGAGACAACAGAGTCGTAGTCTGGGGAGCGTTGATGCTTTCACCAAATCTAATCACAACATGAAAAGTCAGGGTTGAGACGTTCAAAGTGTAGAAAAGACCAAATGATCAACAGACTGAATCCATTAGAAGAACAGACACATATCAACATCTCTTGTTTAGGAACAAAGACCTCACCACAGCTACTGATAAAGCATAAAGTCAGACGAGGACAGCGCTGGTATCTTTCCACCGGCGGCTCTGGCGTCACGAGGCCAAATATAGCTGGATAATGCATTGGTAATTGATTTCACAACCAGCTGCCTTACATAAGCACGTCAGCGTGAACAGAGACGGTGAGAAAGAGAGGGATGAGGACAGAGGTGGAGGATGAGGATGGTGTGAAAAACCCGCTGAGAGAGGAAGAAGTGAAGCGACAGAGCAGCGGTGGAAGAGAACGGGGACGAGACGCTGGAAGAGAGAAGAGACGAGTGTTGGGAGGAGGATTTATAAAAAGAGCTGTCAAAATAAAAGAAGTGGAGAGAGTTAGGCGAGCAGAGATTTCACAGCAGAGACACAATGCCTCCTGGGAAACAAGACTTTTATTCTCTTACCTGCCGAGTGGCTACTTTAAAGTAGTGCTTGTACAAATAATCTGTAAAATCAGTAACGACCTAAAGTTACACAACATCTTTTTAGTTTGGTCCATGTCCCATCCACTAACACGGAGGAGGTGCAGTCCTCCTGGCAGCAGGAGGAAGAGAGGTGCATGTTGTTTGGTCTGTTCTCCTCAGAAAGGTCACACTCAGCCATTTAATAACACGGCCACAGCAGGAGGGAGCGAGGGAGCGAGGGAGCGAGGGAGGAGGGAGGAGGTCGACGGAGGGGAAGGAGATTGAGAAAGAGGAGGAAAAATAACGTCATTACAAAGGAGAGATTCTGACAGATAAAGTGTTGATGACAGATTTTCTGCCCTGAAGCTGTCGTTGCTCTGCTCATTGTTTTGTTGCCGACGTGTGCACATCATGCACCTGGAGGTGACTCTGCTGCTGCCGCTGCCGCTGCTGCTGCTGCTGCTGCCGCTGCCGCTGCCTCACCGTGCTCTGTAATGTCCTACGTGCATGAAAAGAGTCTGATCTTAGTATATTCTCTGCTGCTGTCAGCATTTCCCGACCTCCACCTCTGAACAATGCAGCTGAGACCTCAGCAATGACTTTGGTTGCTAAGTGATAGAAATGATGGGAAGACTCCGAGGATAAGTCTGGAGTTATAAAAACCCTGAAATGATTTGATGCACTTAACATCAAGTGGGGTCGTCACATTCTCCAGCAGGGGGCGTCTTTTAAAGACCCCTTTATATGTCAACATATTTTTACATTGAGTATAAATGAGCCTTAACAACTCTATTAAGAATCATTTCTGCTGCTCGTACGTATGAAAAGAGTCTCGTCCATTTCATTAAAGTCCATTAAAGTTGGAAGTTTTCTGGACTTTGTGTCGGACTTTGGAATTAAAACTATTCTCATAATGTTACGACTTTATTCTCACAATATTATGAATTTATTTTCATTAGATTATGACTCTATCCTTTTTGTTGTAATATTATTAGTAATATATATTATTCTCGTTATATTGCCACATTATTTTTGTATAATCAATCAGTTTCTTCTCAATTACAACTTTATTCTGACACTGACACTTTTTTCTCGTGATCTAAGATTTGTTTTTCTTACACATAACCTTAATTCTTGTAAAATGCAGATTGGCACGATGAAATTATAGTGTAATTTAAGATGTGTGTGTGTGTGTGTGTGTGTGTGTGTGTGTGTGTGTGTGTGTGTGTGTGTGTGTGTGTGTGTGTGTGTGTGTGTGTGTGTGTGTGTGTGTCTGTGTGTGTGTGTGTGTGTGTGTGTGACGGCAGGTTGCTGACCAGGATGGCGGGGATGAAGGAGCAGCAGTTCACGGAGGAGAAGCCCCTGCTGCCGGAGCAGAGAGGAGCGGACTCAGACATGGTGAGTCCACCTCCTGTCCTCCTCCTGTCTCACCTGCTCCGTCCTGTCTCACCTGCTCCGTCCTGTCTCTCCTGCTCCGTCCTGTCTCACCTGCTCCATCCTGTCTCACCTGCTCCGTCCTGTCTCACCTGCTCCGTCCTGTCTCTCCTGCTGATGAGCGAGCGCAGGAGGAAACTCTCTGAAAGCCTCGGTGCATTAAGACCGAGACACGTCTGTGCTCATTAGCTGAGATGTGGATGATAATCAGACGATGGAGCTTGTTTACCAGGAAAGTGACAACAACACTATGAAAAGATGAAGAGTCACTTGAGCTGAGAGAGAGAGAGAGAGTGAGTGGTGGAAGAGAAATAGAGCAGCAGATAGAGAGCAGGCTATATAATTATATATGTGGTTATATAAAGAGCACTTACTTACTGCAGTTCATCCATTACCTCAGCAACAGGTCTCAGCCGAATCAGGGGCTCTTCAATGTTCGAGGGCCTGTTGTTGCAGGAATTATGGAAACGATGGCGTCTTCCTATGAGATTTCTGTCTGAAAGTGACTCATTATCTCCTTAAAGTTTCCAAACAGCCATTAGAGGCTGATTCCTGATTCCTGAGACTCAGTTTAGAGTCAGAGACTCCGTCATTGGTTGAGTAGGGTACAGATCCAGGAGCAGTCAGATGCTCTCAAGCGGACGCTGGGTGAATTTCTAACATTTATGTTGGCAGTCTGAAGACTAGTTACGAGTCACATCCCCAGACTCCCCAGAAACCCCAGCTTTTACTGTTACTGCGCCTGCGTGAAAAGGCAAAACACAATGAACGTGAAACCAGGAAGAAGAAGGACTCTACGAAGTCGTGGCCTCTGCAGACCGAGTCGTCGAAGTAGGCCGGTCCGGTCTCTGGAACATTACGAACTGCTTCTTTTAAAACCTCTTGTTTCTGCTGGAGGAATCGTTATGAGGCCCCTCAGGAGAAACAGTAGATCAGGTTTTCTCTTCTCGTTTTTGAAAAGCTTCCTGTGCTGCATCACTTTAAATGTCTAATTCCATATTGATCGGCTCGTGGAGCAGAAGGTCGTTCGGTCGGCTCGTTACGATCCGCTGCTCGTAAACGATCCAGGCCGTCAGCTGCTGCCCCCATCGACCCTGTGACATGTTGGCGTGACTCATCGTGTCGCTGGGTTTCATTGTTCTGCCGAAGACGACTTCAGCTCCGACGCGTGTTCAGGTTCATCTCCCGCCTGTCGCTCCTCTCTCAGGGCTCCTCTCGATGACCTTCAAGAGACGTTCACTGAGCGTTGACCTCCTGGTTGTAAAACACGGTCACAGCTCAGTGATGTTGGAATAACGTGCGTTCACTTCATGTGGATATAAAAACACACGTCCTGATTTAATTCAAAAAACAACAGCTTAGAAGCTTCATGACACTGAGCAAATAGAAATAAATACATAGTCTTGCTTTTGAATTGTTCAAATTGTGTGTAAACATAATAATTTATATTTAACAACCAGTTCCAATCTTTACACTCTGTACGTTTAAAGTACAGCTAAATAAATAAATGAGTCATGGACCATCACGTTGTAAAAATATAGTTTAGTTCTTGAGGAAATAAAATCGGAACAATCTGGTGTCTGGTCAGAATTTAATGCTCCTGAACTTTGGAACATTTCAGACTTTTCCTCTCTGAAGTTTATATTTACAGTGTTTCTCGTGCAGCAGGTTCCTGGATTTAGATTTTCTTGTGGGAAATGAATCGTCTCTGCCCACAAACATCTTCTGTCTCCAGGATGAAGTCGTAGATCTTCAGTTTGACCTTCGTGATGAAGCTGGAACAGAAACTTTACAGGAACAGACTTGATTTGAGTGTTTTTCCTTTGACCTTCATGAAAACACAGCATCAGAAAAAGAATCTACATCACCTGTGTTTTTGTTGAGTACATGTTTGTTCCGGTTTTTACCCCAATAACCACTTTGTTGTTCTTGTTGTTTCAAGACACAGCAGGATAAAGGGGATGAGGCCTCGGGGGGGCTCCCCTGCCCCGCCAGCCCCGCGCCCCTTAACCACCCCTCTCCCCCCAGCCGCCCCACTCACCGTTGGCATGTCATCGCACGGCACTGGCTCCGCCAGACCCGCCGTCGGACCAGCGGGGTCATCCCGGTAACTACCAGATCCACCGGAACAAGCAGAAACATCCGGCTGCCAAACACACACAGACAACACAAGTTTAAATTCAACCTCAGACACAGAGAAAAGTCACTGAGCTCCACAGGAGACACAATACTTATCCACTAACAGCTGGTGTGAGCTTCTACTAGAACACAACCAGGGCCTGCACAGAAGTAAAGCAGATAAAATGATGGAAAGGTTGTTTACAGTCGTCTGCATTGTAGTCAAGACAAATTTACTTAAAGCAACACTTTTTAACTTTTACTGAGCAACAGCGCCCTCTGCAGTCACATCCTGGACACACGCCCGTCTACCAACCAATCATAGTCAAGTATAGGTAGAGGCCGCCCACGTAGGTGATGATGACAGGACGTACGTATGTCAGACAAACTTCTTTAGTCCCTAATTTACAATGTGAAACCAGAACTAACAGATCAGATGAAGCTTTGGAACAAACACACGAAGCTTCAGACTCTCAGTCGAACATCGTGGAGCCGACGGCTTCAGTTTCACGCTGCGTCTCCTCTTCAGCAGAGAGATGCTTTAAAAACAACTGAAAACTAGGCCAAAATCTACATTTGCAAAAAAACAGCCTGCAGACGCAGACTCATCGGATCAGAGACAAAAACACGTCCTGACACAAGAGGACGAGTCGGCGCAACACAACAATCAGCCACTAGAGCAACGACACATCGAGGAACTGCGTAGAGTCGATTATTTCATGCAGATTTCACAGCACACACACCCCCGTCATTTCTCACTGAGGACGAGCTGCAGCACTTCCTCTACATGTAGTGTGATGGGGTGGGAGTGAGAGGAAAGAGTGCCACCTGCTGGTCCGACCACCAAACTGGCACCACTAACATTTTCCTCCTTGCATGAAGCGTTGCTGTGTTTAGACGTGTCCCTGTCCTCTTTCCACTAATAAACTATTCCCCTCTTTTTTCCTTCCTCACCACTGATCCATCGTATACGTACAACTTCCATCTTTAATCCTGACAGATTTTCTTTTCAGAAATCCCCTCACGTGAACTCACAGACTAGACTTGTGCATGTGTCAGGACTCAGTGTCTGCTGGTTCCTAACCTCACGTGCATGTCCATGTTTCTTCTGTCCAGATGCTCCTGCTTTGCCCTGAAAGGCGGCAGAGCAAGAACACACACTCGTGAACCACATGTGCTGAAGCAACACGGGTTAGAAAACATGCATTTAGAAAAAAATAACCTGTTTTGCTTCAACACATTTCTTCTCAAACGGAGAGTTTAGATCGTATTCATCAGAGAGCGAGCGCCTCGGCTGCAGGATAAAAACGTAACGCTTCAGATGAAGTCATGAATCAATAATGATTTGTCTCGACCGAGCGAAGCGTCTGTGAATGTTTGAATCTCTTCTGGCTAAAAATTTTATTTTTAATCCCAGAGTTCATTTTCCGTCACAGTCGATGTGGGTGATTTGCTTTGGGGTGAATCCTGATGCTGAACTCTCTGTTACCCTGAATAACTCCTTCCTTCCTCACTGTACTCATTTTTTTTTAACGTTGATTTGTTCCCTCTCCCCCTCATGCACTTCAGTAGATGATCTGGTTCTAGAGACGCTCGGGCACATCAGGTGCATTCTGCTGCCAAACTAATGTATTAACAAAAAAATACTGGAAACTAGAACATGTTTTTAAAGTGGCACTCCATCGGTTTTTTACAGCAGCTGAGAGGTATTTCATTTATTATCACATCCAGATAAACTCTCCCTGCTCGCCCCCTGGTGGCTGGCTGCAGTATAGGTCATAACCTTTACCTCCTCCATGTCAGCAGATGGGACATGGACCTAATTGTGTATTGTAAATAAAGATGGATGACATCATTATAAACGCTGCCTCCTCCACGTTAACAGATGACCATCTTTATTTCCAGATGTTTACCAGGGTCATGATGAAAGCATTATATTTTTGCATCATGGGAAATGTAGTTCTTTCCCATGTGTTTTTGTAGGTTGCAGTAATAAATTGCTGAAGTGCCAATTTAAACTCAACCAACAGTAGAATTTCACTTTTACAAATTTAACCTGTTCAAACACACATCAGTGTGTTTGTGTAGAAACAGGTGAACTTGTCACGCTAAGGTGCCTTTGTGTGTTTCCTGTATCGGGGGTCTGGACTCTGTGCAGGTTGTGCTGCTCCTCTGTGGATGATCCCTTTGTGTGATGGTGTCTCTCACCTCTGTGTCAACCTCCGTCTCTCAGTCTATCTGTCTCTGTTTGTGTGTCTGTGCAGGAAAGCTGTGAACAGCTGATGCCTGCAGGGGATTGGAAGGTAAGAGCTGCTGCTGCCGGAGAGTTTGAGCCTCTTTATCTTTTATCATCAGCGTCATCTCTTCTCTTCTCGCTGTCTGTCGCCCTTCATCTCCAGTTTAATATATTCTTCATTGTTCAACCTGAAAGATATAAGGCAAACTAAATGTCCTTTACGACTGTTGATGATGAAACACATTAATGTTAGAGTTTCAAACCGTCTTGGGACGTCTCCACATCATAGCATCTATCTACTGTATATATGAACAAGTTAACACCTTCTAATCAAAAGTGGATGAAATCATTTTACAGCTTAGAGGGAAAACACAGACTTTAAACCTGGATTGGACCTGGATGAGTGCTGGGAACAAATCTTGAATCTTGACAAATTGATATCACCACAAAGTTTTTAGAGTTAACGAGAAGTTTTAAAATATTCAGGGACGCAGGCAGATTAGCAAGAAGCGTCAGCTGCAGCTAAACTGTTCTGACTCTGTATCCGTGACAGTTTATAATATGGAGCTTAAGTTCCTACTTGTAGGGACATCAGTCATGTGATAAACTCTCTAGTTTCCGTTTGTCGTCCGTCCGTCAGGCAGAGACTGTGAGTTTAAAACAGGCCGAGAGACAAGAGTTAAGCTCCTCTGTGAAAGAAAAGAGTCCGAAAGAGGACGAGAGAGAGCGAAGAGCGTCTCTGTGAGTCGAGTCAGCACGACGAGCGTTCTGTCAACAGGACGGAGGGAATAGATGGAGAGGGGATAGAGGGAGAGACGGGGGGGCTGCTGGGTGACAAAGTGTGTGTGTGTGTGTGTGTGTGTGTGTGTGTGTGTGTGTGTGTGTGTGTGTGTGTGTGTGTGTGTGTGTGTGTGTGTGTGTGTGCGTGTGTGTGTGTGTGTGTGTGCTGCAGTCAGCATGATAGTCACTCAGACACCATCGCAGTCCTGTGAATCTGCACGTACACTTCTCATCCTCGTTTTATTTCAACTATTTTAATTAATGGATAAAAAGATGATTAATTAATTACATGAAGTGGAATTTAGCCCGTCGGCGCCACCGAGTGTCATTAACGGCTCCGTAAAAATGTTAAAACCACTTTTATTTTACTTCCTGGACATGAGAGTTCGACAGTTTCAAATCCTCTCGTCGCTCTTTTCCACGAACGGATTTCTGTCGAGGAAACTTGTATATCCAGAATACAAACAAATGCCATCTTTGAGAAACGTTTATTTAGCTTCTACTTTGATTGGTTAGTTTGGTCCATGTCCCATCTGCTAACATGGAGGAGGCAGGGTTTGTGACCTACACTGCAGCCAGCCACCAGGGGGTGATCAAGACACTTTGGCTTCACTTTAAAGGAGCCGTCATGTCGTCCATCTTTATTTCCAGTCGATGATTGACGCGTTCGCTTCAGGCTCCACCAGTTTGACCAGAACCTTTGTAATAAAAGTGACTCTGACGTTCTCCTCGTTTGAAAACCTGATGGTTCCAGCTGGGAACCGACTTTCCGTTTGTTTCTGTTTGTTCCATCAGATGTGACACTTCAGGTCACAGTGTGACATCAACACGATTCAGTCACTGACTCCACCCGTCAAAAAGATCCAAACACACAGAAGTGTTGTCGAATCTGGAAACACGACTCGCAGCAGTGATGCAGGTTTGCACGATGAATCAAATTAAATACAACTCGGCAAATTATTGTTACAGATCCAGTATGTTCCTCTGTTTGGGACGTCAATGCTTTTCTTTAAAATGCACATTTTGTTTACATAAAGCCGTTAGTCTAGATTGTTGATTCTTTAATCACACACAGTCAAACACAACCCTGCACAGATTTCTACACAACCTGCCGGAAGGAGGAGACATCGGGTCGACAAGGATCCAGAATTTATTTTAATCGCTTGCTTTGCACTTTCACAGATTTCTCAGAGAATAATTCATGGGTGTTGATGATGTGAACAAACATATTCAGAGGACTGATATCTACGAGTTTGTGTAATCTGGTGCAGCCTGATGGAATTTAAGGGCCTTGGCTGAGATGTGAGCTCCACTGAGAGACGCTCGTCTTTGTCCTGGCGATCTGCTTCCAGACATTCGGCCTCATTACGCCTCATTTATACAAACGGCAGCGGTTTTGTTTTTTTTGCCAAAACAAGGTTGATGAGCAGAACTGAATAGATCAGAGAGAGAGAGAGAGAGAGAGAGAGAGAGAGAGAGAGAGAGAGAGAGAGAGAGAGAGAGAGAGAGAGAGAGAGAGAGACTGACAAGGCAGCAGACCAATCCTGAGGGGGAGTCGGAGCGGTGAGCCAGTCATCAGCTGCCTCCCCCACCCCCTGTCTGCGGTGCCTATAAAGGGTGAGGGGAGGGAGGCGGGCGGCAGCTTAACAGGGAGGGTGGGAGCCGAGCACACAAAGACACTGCAGCAGCCTGCGGCATCGACTCTCCAGCTCCACATCCGAGTGCAAGCGCTCACCAGGACCTAGTCCCTTAAAACAGGAGAGGCCTGGCTGCTCGTCTTCCTCCTCCTCCTCTTCATCAGCTGAGAGTACAGTCACTGCGGAGCCATGCCTGAGTGCTGGGATGGGGTGAGTGGCAGGGGAGCAGTGCATGATGGATCCTGAGGCACAGACAGTGTGCTGGAAATATTGAATTAAAAAAATCTGGAATCTGGTGTGGAATGGGTCAGAATAAATGTCTTCATCTTTGTCTGATTATGATGATGATGATGATGATGATGATGATGATGATGATGATGATGTTTATTGTCTGTGATGAGATGAAGAAACTGCAGCGTCAGTGTCAGATCATGGGTCAGTCCTTCATCCATGGCCCACTGACACACTAAGGCATGTAAACAGATGCTGTGCAATGCAGCAACGCGCCGCTGCAGTGTGTGTCTGCAGATAAACACGTGTGTGTGTGTGTGTGTGTGTGTGCGTGTGTGTGTGTGTTTGTCTTTGTGAAGGAGGTGTTGATCCATCTTTGTTATCATCCATGTTTGCAACCTTGAAGAGGACGAGTGAAGGTGTTTGTGTGAGGAAGGGATGGAATTATTTGAGGTGTGCAGCTTTCGTGATTTGCAAAATAAAATAAAAATAAATCACACAAAGGGAATTAAAGGAAAACACACACACACACACACACACGCACACACACACGCACACACACACACACACACACACACACACACACACGCACACACACACACACAGATGTTGTGAGTGTTTTGTCTGGAGGTGTGAAGGTCATCAGGTCACCTCACATTTCCCAGGATCCAGCCGCTGAGGCTGTGAATCGTGGCCTCAAATTAGAGCTGATTGCAGATAACACTGATGTTGATGCTGAAGTAATAGAGAGATAATCTGCCTGGATTAACTGGTAACTGCCGTCTGATGCATGACGATGCACCGCCCGGGAGGATTAGGCTGAGTTTTGGCCGCAGGCTGAAATAAACGCTGTGTGTTTCTGTGCTGCGGTCGTGTGAGTGTGTGTTGGATCAGTGTTTGTTTCAGAGTGAAAGTGTCAGAATCAGCAGCAAAAGCTTCACTGCCCCTGAAACCAGGCAGAATAATCCCAAAACACTGTGTGTGTGTGTGTGTGTGTGTGTGTGTGTGTGTGTGAGCGTGAGTGTGTGTGTGTGTGTGTGTGTGTGTGTGTGTGTGTGTGTGTGCATCTGTGTGTGTGTGTGTGCAGCTACATTACGCAGCTCATGGTGCCACATATCTCCTTCCTCCATTTTGAGTTTGTCTGCCTCTGACCAGCGAACGCAGACAAAATGTGGGTCAGAACAAAAAGAGATTTCTGAATCACGAGAAGTCGGAGAACTTCAGAGTCGTTTCAAAATAACAACGACAACAAATCAGCAAAAACTGAATTAACCTCTACGTTATTTACATTTCTTTTTGTTGTGGATGTTTGAATAAAAATCCTTTATGGATCTTTAAAATGAATATCTGGTATATTTGGGTTATGAATCTGGTGTAAATATACAGGATATACATATTTAATTATATATAATAAATGTCATTCAGGTAAAATGAATCTGCTGCGTCACCGTTGCTCTGATGAATCATCACATTTTGACCGCAGACGTGAAATGTCTCCACTCATTGTTATTCCTCTGATTTGTAATTTCTCATTTCCATTCCTCGTTTTTCTCTGACATCCAAACAGCCGTCGTGTTTATGACTCATATACTTTTCTATATTTCTCCTGCTCTTTGTGTTTATAAAAGATAACGTCTCAATTGTGAAGGACAAAAATAACTAAAGATTAAAGTCGTGGGTGGAGAAAGTCTTTGGAAACGATTTGACAGATTTTCCGTGAAACAACAGCTTTAATTTGTCGCCTTTATTTGATGGTTTAGCTGCAGAAGAGAAACAAACAGGAAACATAACAGAAGTTGTGTAACACAGATCCCAGGTCAGGAGTCAGTGGGATTTGCTTGAACTATTCTCTCTCTCTTTCTAAAACCTAGTATTAGAAAACACAAAATCCTTTGTTCCTACAGGTCCGTGAATGAATCAGTTCAGTTTTAATTTCCCTCGAGCAGCAACTGTCCAGCTGCAGATTCATCTTCATCATCTTTAGTTATCAGACCATCACACTCCTCAGTGATTTACTGTAAATAATAAGAATACATTTCATTTATATCGGACTTTTAACAATATTCAAAGACACTTAACCTTGGTTAGAATGACTAGAAATATGAAATACGTCTTTATTTTCTATAATAAGGATTTTTATCACTCTACATTTGAAACCATTTACTATTGAGTTACCGCCTGTTATGTCAATTAATCTCCAATAAATTAAAACATGGTTCACGTCTCCACTTGAGCTCCTGCAGAAGAAGATTAATGATGAACAGTCCTGAGGATGAAATTAAATAGAATAAAATAAAAAGCAGGTTGTGGGATCGTCACGTGTGGATCAGTGTGTGTGTGTGTGTGTGTGTGTGTGTGTGTGTGTGTGTGTGTGTGTGTGTGTGTGTGTGTGTGTGTGTGTGTGTGTGTGTGTGTGTGTGAAGCACCAGGTGACAATGTTCTTTGTGTTTCACAGGAACATGATGTGGAGACTCCTTATGGGATGCTGCATGTGGTTATCCGCGGGGCGCCCAAAGGGAACAAGCCTGCGATCCTCACCTACCACGATGTGGGACTGAACCGTGAGTAGAGGAGTGTGTGTCTGTCTGTGTGTGTGTGTGTGTGTGTGTGTCTGTCTGTCTGTCTGTCTGTCTGTCTGTCTGTCTGTGTGTGTGTGTGTGTGTGTGTCTGTGTAAGGTGTTTCTGCTCTTGTTAAAGGTGATAATTGGCATCCATGCTACACTATCCCTCCCTGCCTTCACTCTGCCAACACACACACAGACACACACACACACACACACACACACACACACACACACACACACACACACACACACACACACACAGGCACACACACAGACACACACTTGTTATCGTCGTTGTCACCAACTTCACACACAATTAAAAGAAACAAGTGACAAATGAGTCATGAAGTTTTAAAATAATTTCAGCTCAGTTTCGGTTTCGTCACATTTTCCCGCATCTGAGAAACTGAAGAGTTGAGATCGAAGTTAATTAAATCACAACTGATTTCATTGATTTTATTGATTTTATAACCACAACACCAGAGAACCAGTGTTGTGGTTATAAAATCATCTCTGTGGTAAATTGTGAAAGGCCAGAGCTCAGCCTGCCGGCCACGCCAACACTTTATACACTCTGAGTGGGCAGTAATTTAATAGAGGGAGGGATAATACAACATAAATCCATGTGAAGAGGAGAGGACGGACAGATGTGCAGAAAGTCAGAGGAGGAAGAGGAGATTAGAACAAAAACAACGAGACATAGAAAAGAGGCCGGGAGCCAAAACGGCTGCGACAGAAATAGAAGAGAGGAGAAGAGGAGACGAGGAGACGAGGAGACGAGGAGACGAGGAGACGAGGATGCAAACGAAAGGGGTCGAGTGCGAGAGTCATCGATGAAATGTAGGTCAGAAAAACATCCTGCAGAGGGAGGCGGGGCGCGGCCAGCAGCAATGCAGCACTGACGGGTGGAGGTGGGACGGGGGGCGATGGGGGGGGGTTTGGAGGATGGCGTGTCAGGGACGGGAGCTGATCCAAAAACTGCAGATATGGGATTTGAATATCTGTCCTGCTGCGTTTATTTTGATTATCAAATAAGACGATTATGCATCTTATTTAGAACAGATTGAATTCACGATGCAAACACAGGGAAGTAGAATAAAGTGACATATCGCAGAATTAGCTCAGTGTCGAAGTTGTTTTCGCTGCAGCACCTGGAGGTTATTAGTATTCATGACCAGTCACTAAATCACTCGACTCTGCTGCATTAAAACAGGACGGAGCGGGAACTCAGAGAAGGAAAATTTGGTTCGTAGTTTAGTGTTTCAACTGAAAAGATGAATTTAAAATGAGTCCAAACGGCAGATGGCCCGGCAGATGAAACACAGAAGTAAAGACAAAGAACAAAGAGAACCGGAGAGAAGAGGGGAGTGAAAAATAGAAGAAGAGATTAGAAGTGTGTTGGAAGAGGAAGATGATTGAAGGAGCAGGAAAAGAGGTCGCGGCCCCGAAACTGACGTTAAGACAAGAAGGAAAATCAAAGTAACGCACGGAGGCGTCTGTGTTTCTGTCTGACTGCAGAGGAAAGAAGGGAGGAAGAGGAGGAGAACAAAAACAGAAGAAGAAGAGGAGAGAGAGAGAGAGGGAGGATTAGCCGGAGAGAGAGAAAGAAAGGGCAAAAGGAGGAAGTAGGTCACGGTGCAGACTTCATCCCTCATCCCGCCGATGATTCAGCACAAACGTGGGAGGACCTTCTCACCCCTGTCCTCAGGTGGCGCTGTGGCGCAGACAGGGAGGTCACCGCCTCCTGTTTGTCACTTCTGACCCAGTTGTCGTGTCCATTGGTCCGATTGATTAACGCCGCTCAACCAGAGCTGGAGGAAACAGTGGGACATCTGCAAGTGGGACATCTGCAGGGACATGTATCGAACATGTGACGTCAGAATTCACTTTACTGAGTTTAAACTGGTTCAGGATATGGAGCTCGTTAGTGAGAGGAATCCTCGGGGGGGTTGTTGAGAGAAAAGAGATTTAACTCAAATTACAGTTTATTATGTTTTAGGTCCAGACGACATCTTTGCTGATCTCAGTTAACAGCTGCACATGAACACAGATAAACTAAAACCTGATATTTACAGTCTTTGGTCTTTGAAGCACAGACACTTTAATCCTCCCTCTGAGTGAGATGTGCTCACTCTCCTCTGCTCTGTCCTTCCTCCGTCCTCTGACTGACCCTCATTTCCTTTCCCCCCCCCCTCGCTCTCCGACAGACAAGCTGTGCTTCAACTCCTTCTTCAACAACGAGGACATGCAGGAGATCACCAAGCACTTTGTGGTCTGTCACGTCGACGCCCCGGGGCAGCAGGTCGGAGCGTCTCAGATGCCGCAGGGGTAAAGGAACCTGAACTCCTCTTCTTCTTCTTCTTCTTCTTCTTCTTCTTCTTCTTCTTCTTCTTCTTCTTCTTCTTCTTCTTCTTAAAGGGTCATGATCATTCAGACACATCATGTATATTGTCTCCCTGCAGGTACCAGTATCCCACCATGGACCAGTTGGCCGGGATGTTGCCGACTGTGGTGCAGCACTTTGGGTTCGTGCTCTTTGCTTTTAAATTCAATTTTCTCTTTTCATTTTACACACTTTACACAAAGAACGCACATTTAAGCTCTGGTGAAAAAAACACCAACCAATCATTATTGTTATATATACTGTATATCTGTGTCTCTGTGTCTGTGTCTCTCTTCACCAGTAACATTCTGTAACATCGAGTATCAGAGTGTTTTCAGATGCTGCCGGTGTTTCCTTCACTTTTAAAACACGGCGTCTAATGGATCAATGATCTTTTCAGATTTAAGAGCATTGTTGGGATCGGAGTTGGAGCCGGAGCTTACGTTCTGGCCAAGTTCGCTGTGAGTCCGATTCAGATCAAACCACATATCTTCAAAATGAGCCTCGTGCTAAAGATATAAATTCGATGTTTAGATTTGATATATTCTGAATCCATGGATCCTCTTGAATCCGTCTGTGTTCTCTGCTCTCAGCTGATCTTCCCCGACCTGGTGGAGGGTTTGGTTCTGCTCAACATCGACCCCAATGGCAAAGGATGGATCGACTGGGCTGCCACCAAGGTGCTCCACTTTCACAGCTCAGGAATCCAGACCCACCGTTTGATTCCTCGCGGTAATAACCTCCCTGTTGTCTCTCCTCAGCTGTCAGGTCTGACCAGCACGCTGCCGGACGTGGTGCTGCCACATCTTTTCAGTCAGGTGCGTTCACGGTCCACAAATAAAATGGACTCGTTGTTTCAGTTTTCTTCATTTTGAGGGTACGGGAAAACTGACTTTATTGAAACTTTAGAAAACAATATTGTGTGTGTGTGTGTGTGTGTGTGTGTGTGTGTGTGTGTGTGTGTGTGTGTGTGTGTGTGTGTGTGTGTGTGCGTGCAGGAGGAGCTGATGAACAACACAGAGCTGGTGCAGAGCTACCGACAACAGATCAACAACACAGTCAACCTGTTCAACCTGCAGCTCTTCTGGAACATGTACAACAGGTGGAGAGACACACACACTCACAGACACACACACACACACACTCGTTCTCTCTCACACACACACACACACAACCTTTATCTTGTCATTCATGATGTCTGCTCCTTCAGTCGTAGGGACCTGGAGATGAATCGCAGCGGGACGGTGCTCAACGCCAAGACCCTGAAGTAAGTCCACAGGTTTAACTTCACTGTGAGTTACATCATCCAGGTAATTTAAACCAAACTATTTCAGGTTGTTTTCTGGTTCTGGACGTAAGAAGTCAAAGATTTTGACCATTGAAATATCACCCTGTGAAATTATGATATTATTTCTTACATAAACAAAACAAATATTAAACTAGAACATCACTCTCAGAAATATCTGTCTTATAAGCATTTCTTATTTTAATTTCCATGAATCATTCTCTGAGAAATCAAATCTCACAATGTGAAAGAAAGGAAAAAATATCCCATATTTTAATAAGTTCCTCTCTGACCCAAACCACATCCTCCACATAGAAACAAGAAATACAAGTTAATTCAAGACAATGTGTAAAATAAAGCATTAAATACCAAATACCTGGTTAAAAGCAATAAAATAATGAAAACAATTTAATAAAGCAATAAAAACAAACAATGTAATATATGTAGTGAATCTTTAAAGAAATATAAAGTTACCACGATCGTGTTTTAGCCAAGAAGGAGTTTGGTGAACGAGCAAACGACCTGAAAACCTGCGACACAGAAATAATGAGAAGAATCATCATTTTCTTCAGCCTTAAAAATCTAAACCAATAAATCTTAAATTAAATTGTCCTCCATCTATTGGTTTGAATATCAAACATGTCCGCTGTTGTCCTGCAGGTGTCCCACGATGCTGGTGGTAGGAGACAACGCTCCGGCTGAGGAAGGAGTGGTGAGTCCTTCTTCTCCTCGTCTCCTCAGGCTGTAGCTCTGTTTCACCAGCGCCCCCTGGTGATCCTTCTTATTTACCTTCTCCTTTAATTCACTCCTTCTTCCTTCTTGGTGATCGTCTCTCGGAGAAACACTGCACTCTTCCTCCCCCTCCTCTTCCTCTGCTCAGTGTTTTGTGAATCCTCTGGGAGACTGTTTGTCCTCATTCAGGACGACAGACCTGGTTCAGCCTCACAGGCAATGTGTGTGTGTCTGTTTCCAGTCTGTCTGTGTCCATCTGTGTGTGTGTGTGTGTCCATCTGTGTGTGTGTTGCTGTTCCCCTGAGGCCAGGACGCTCTGTCTCTGGTGTTATACTTTCAAGTGGCCCAGATAGCTGTGCTTCTGCACCAGTTAATCTTCTGCATGTTTGCAGCAGGGATGGGACGGAGGTGCAGAGGGGGGGGGGGGCAGGAGGAGATGTTGTTGTGAACCTCTCGCAAAGAGAGAAAGATGGAGAGATAGGAGGCTGCAGAGCGGTGACAGAGGTTGTTTTATTGCATGTGACAGATGGAGGTCATGTTAATATTTCATATCCGCTGATAGGCCCAGCTGAGGCTGCTGTGTTTGCTCGGTGTCGTATCTTCTGGCATCGCAGGCGAATCCGTTCAGAGATCTCATTTAAATCCAAAACACACACACAGTGTTTACATCTCCTGCTCCGCATGCAGGAGACTTTCAATTCTTATCTGTCCTGCATCTGCATCTGCATCTGCATCTGCATCTGCATCTGCATCCCGTCGTTATGAGACCATTTTAGAGAAAAACAGACAAACGTGCATTTGCTTTATTCATGTTTGCATGTGAATACAGCAGAGTGGAAAAAACAAAGTGTGTGTGAATGACACCGTGTGTGTCTGTGCCTGTGTGTGTCTGTGCCTGTGTGTGTGTGTGTGTTTGTGTGTCTGTGTCTGTCTGTGTGTTAACAGTACGGCTGTGTTCTTTGGCTGCGGCAGTGACTCATCTCTGCAGCTCACTGCAGTATCTGGGTCACACACACACACACACACACACACACACACACACACACACACACACACAGATATAATCAAACAATAACATCCACATCTCCGTCCTGATGATCTCTAACTTCAACACATCATCAGGTCTCTTGTCTCTATATCAGTTTATTTGTTTGCTTATTCATTTCTGTTGTTGTTTTTTTCAAGGTTGAGTGCAACTCCAAACTGGATCCGACCAACACCACCTTCCTGAAGGTAATGGTCCGTCCTGGTTTCACCTGCAGCTGCTGCACATCGACACGGAACCTGTTGACATTTTTAATTTCTTGTTCTTAAATTGAAATCACCAAATGTGACAATTTAACTGTTACTCCAGATCAACCATGAACAAAAAAATACTAAATTTATTACAAAGAAAATTAAATTGTATTCAATCTACCTGACTAATTTAAATTGATCCACTCATTTCATTGCTCATTATATTAATATATTGTTTTATTTTATCTGTCCTGTTAAACACCCTGAATTGCAACTTTGCATAAAAGGCACAATTTAATTAATTCGTCTGATTTGATTTGATTAAAAAAAAAAGCTGTTGCCTTTTGACGAGAGGCAATTTGTGTCCACTTGACACAAATTGAAAATTAGCACGTAAACATGATGATAGTTTGTCTTTGCATATCAAATCAAAAAAAGATTAATTAGTTCCCGTGTTTTGATTAATGTGTGGGCTCCAGAGACAATGAATCCAATCTCATATTAATCAACACACGGAAACAAACGGTCTCTCGTGTGCACACAAAAATAATTTCAAGTGCTCTTTGTAATAGAATGTGGCCTTGGCAGATGTTTTTGTCTCTATGGCAACTGTGAGGCTCCGTGTGTCGGTAGCTGGAGTAAATGCTGTTCTGTCAGAAAGCCACTAGTTTCAGTGATTTGCCTAAAATCAGACATAGATGGTTATAAATCCTCATATTCATCTTCTCAGAAAGAGTCAGTAAAACAGAGACTAACGAAGAAAGGGTGTCAATCTGTATTTGTGAGCTCTTTTCTCCTGTTCATTGTTGATCCTGTTGTGGCAGATGGCCGATTCTGGTGGACTCCCCCAGCTCACACAGGTAAAACACCGACAAACAGCACCACACACTCACCAGGCTGTCGCACTATCAAATGAAACCAACCAAGAATCCAGAATCCAGACGGACCATGAATGCATCATCTAACGCTGTCAGCTCTGATATCAGTGAAATGAAAACTGTGACGTGTTGTTTTCCAGCCTGGAAAGCTGACTGAAGCCTTCAAGTATTTCCTGCAGGGAATGGGCTACAGTAAGTATCTGTGAAACACAACTGTGATCTGTGAGTGAGAGGTTTCCACCAAAAGAAGCTGGATCTTATTAAAGGAACTAAAACATTCCTGCAGACTGTTGTTCAGCTGCATTTCCACCGTGATCTAAAAACCAGGTGTGAGTGCCGACATATGGCGACATGCTGTTCCACTCACATCCACCAGGGGGCGGCAATACCTTCTGGGAATAGTATGCATGCTGCAGCCAAGAGCGCAGACAAAGTGATATTCAATGATTTTAAACAGAAGTCTTCAGAGGATGGTAAAAACTTAATGGATGTTTTGACTGGTCGACAATAAAGCAAAAAAATTATCTTTTATGTTTTAGAAACTGCAGCGGGACAAATATGATTCTGACAGTTTGGCACAGTTTAGATAGTTAAATGGAAAGTCTATTTATAATTGTAGCACCACTAGAAAAACAGTAAACATGGAGGAGACTTACATCGCTCTGTTAATGAGTTAATGAGTTAATGAGTTAATGAGTTAACATCAGCACGAGTGACAAAGATTATTCAAAACATCCGAAATGCAGAACCTGAGTTAAGGAAATAGATTTTTATAACTATTGCAGAGATTCAGCGGCTGAAATAAAACGTTGTTCTCGACGTGGACATAAATTATCGACTAATCCGACATCCCCCCCCCCCCGATTCAACACACTTTTTAGGGGGTAAAAAGATTTAACTTAATTTTGGACCATGGTGGAAATGTACACAGTCCCTGCGAAGGGTCCTGGTTTCTGCGGTCGACACAAGTCTGTACTTGTGCTGTATGTTTGTGTGTAGTTGTAGTAATTCCATGTACAAATCTATTTCAGTGGAAGTTGTTCTGTGTCGTGACGGGATATGAGTTGTGTTAATCTTGCTCTGTCTCCCTTGCCCTGTTCTCTCAGTCGCTTATGTGAAGGATCGGAGGTTGAGTGGAGGGCCAGGTACTTCCTCCTCCCCCCTTCACCTCTGACCTCTTATTGCTGCCCTGTTCGATGATATTGGCATTTTGAAATTTATGTTGATCTTTAATTTTTGCAACTAATACACTATTTTTGGGCTGTTATGGAATCTTTACTTTTGCCCATCTTTGTCTCATCTAAAAGAATTTTTCCTCCCATGGAAAAATAAACTGTCTTTACTCACCCCCCCCCCCCCCCCCCCCCCCCCCCCCCCTCCCCTCCCCCCCATTCCTTTACCATCACATCTCCAGTACTGCTCTTTGCATGGCCTTCTGCTAGCTTGGAGCCTCCGGACTTTAAAAGCATCGTCAACTTATACAAACTAATAGTTATAGACGCTTTAGAAGAACGAACTCTAAATATAGGTCCTTTAATAAAATGTGGATTAATGCTTATTAAAATTGAAAAGTTAAGATCGTATTGTTTTTATCATAAAGTATAAAGGCACATATTCAGAAATTGTGGGTGTAAACATTCCACCGCACTCAACAACAACATTTAGAGATCATTCTGTCGGAGATTAGACAAATATTAAGATAATACGATCATTGGTTGAAATATCAGCATCTTAACTAAGTTACGACTATGTCACCAAAGTTCTTGTTAAAGTTCAGAAACATCCTGATGTTTGTGTGTCTCTGGAGGTCGTCGGTCGTCTCTTCGATATCTTCGATATGAGGCTCTAACGTGTTGGTCATCATTTCCGTTAGCCAATCAAAAGAGAGGCTCAAAGACACAAAACGCCCTGATCGTGCTCGACGCTCCAGAGAGAAGCTCGAGGGAGGAGATTTAAAACTACACTGAGATTAGGTTTAACATGTAAAACCACAAGTATATCATTTTCTAATGGAAACAAAACTTCTAATAAACAAACTGTAATAGTGTAAAATATGATATCAAATATGATTTAAAATACTTTCAGGGTTGTAGAGAGCCTCTGCTGAGTCTATTTCACATAAGAAGAATATAAAACATGAAACATTTGAACGTGTTCCTTTCAAATCCCCAAAAAGAGTTAATATCAGATGGTCTGGCCTCTGGTTAATTGTTTTTGTTTTCAGGCCCATGAACCATAATCATATAAAACAGTTCCCAGCAGCAGGAAAACCAGTTGATAGATGAGCAAAGGAATCGACTAAATCTTCAGGTGACAATAATCATAAATTAACACTAATGTCGCTCCATGTTTGCTAGAAAAGTGGAAACAGGCGACAGTTTTATAACGTTTGTCGTAAGAGTTTTAAAAGCAAATGTTAGAGGTTTGCTGTGCTGCCCCCATGTGGCCAAACAATACGCCGAGCTAAGTTAAGATAACTGTAGATAAACTCGTAACTGCAGCTATGTCACTTGTGTTAAATTGATATATAAAATCTTGATACATTTCTATTGGAGGAATTTAATAAATTATTACCTTTTGCTAAGATTTGACCTGAACATATTCAGAGCCAGGATCAGTTCATCGAGCTTCAGGGTTCATTCTAAACTTTGTAAACAGCAACTGTGACTTGACTTGACTAATATTGATGTGTAATTTAATACAATTCAATAATAGTCATATTACACTGTACAAAACCGACTGATCCCTGAGATTCTCCAGCATGTTGCTGTGTCTGCTTGTGGAGACATTAACGCCTTTATAGGACAAACCAGTCGAGTCCCAGTTGAGCGACGCAGCGTCTCACCAGCAGCAGAACCAGATATTCTTTAGTTCTCATTAGCATGAACTCCCCACATCTCCCCGACATCAACTGATCTCACTTCTTTTTTTTATCTTTCTACAAATCGTGATGCTAAACTCTTCTTTTATCTCTGCTCCCTCCACCCCCATCCCCCCCCCCCCTCTCTTCCTTCCCAGTGCCCTCCGCCAGCATGACCCGCCTGGTGCGCTCCAGGACGGCCTCCCTGACCAGCGCCAGCTCCATCGACGGGTCGCGCTCTCGGGCCTGCACCCACTCCGACAGCACCGAGGGGGTGGGCCCGGTCACCCACACCATGGAGGTGTCCTGCTGAAGGGTCATGGAAGGAGGGAGGGAGGGGGGGGGGAGAGGGATGGAGAGAGGGGTGGGGAGGTGGGGGAGGTGGGGAGGTGTTTTTTAAAGAAGTGAAGGAGACAGAATTGAGACAGCTCTCTCTGTCGGCCATCTTCTCCCCCCCGCCCACTGTATAATATCATATGTATTCCTACTAAACCCCCCCCCCCAACACCTTATGAATATCCACTTCAACTCCACCCTCGTTGCCCATCACAATATAGGCAACTGTTTTTGTTCTTGTGTTTGCTAATTGTCTCCTCATTCGTTGCCTGCGTCCCTTCTAACCCCCCCCCCCCCCCCTTTCCTTCCCCCCCCCCCAACCCCCGGAAATAAAGCAAAGAGCGTGACCCTGCCTGTCAACAGTCCACGAAGCAACATGTGACCTGGAGCTGCTGTTCACAACGTGGTGCGAGTACGTGAAAGTGCCGGATGTGGAGGAGGAGTTCATTTTTTAGGGGTTGACTAAGAAAGAGTTTCGAGCAATTTATGTTGTTGTTGTTGTTGTTGCTGTTCTACAGAAGTGTGAGTTTCTCTCTCTGTGTTGTGTATTTCTCTCCGTGACAGGCGAGCATCAGAGGGGGTGTGTCCAGAGTGTGACAGACGGCAGAGCGCAGCCAATCGTAGTCCAGTGCACGTGTAGTTCTTAGAGGAGATAAATTAGCCTGAATAGCTTCACACACTGATTTCCAGCTGCACTTGGTCAGATTTCATATCATACAATTGTAAAGTCGTGTTAGAATATGAAGCGTGTGGGCGTTTTAGGAACTTCCACACGGGACCGTGGGACTGTTGCTAGGCAGCAGGTGTACGACTGACATGGAGGAAATGGACGGACCTATTTAATCTTCGTAAACACTTTTCTGATAACGTATTACAAATATAGGTTTAGAGAATAATCGTGTTTGATAAGTCTATTCAGGAACTTCTTCTAATGTCCTGACAGGAAACCAGCAGTTGTACATTTCACCAGCAGGTCGCTCAGCTAACGTCCACGTGACACTTTGTCCATTTTTACTGCTTTATCGTGATAATCTGTTCACGATGAGGCTGAAGTTAAACCAAACATGTGTTTGAATCACTGGATTTTTAGCAAAATGACAATCTGTGAACAACTGCATCCATTCCAATGAATTATAAATATGAATATTCAGTCTAACGTAACTAATGAAACGTAGAAATAGAGTTACGCCTCATAGGGGAATATTATTTATCTGTGTGAGATTAAATTGCAAAGTGGGACCATCCCATAGAAGTTACTCTTATTCACACTAATTGGAACATGACACATTCTTATAATTTATTTAGTTTGTTGTGTTGTTTCTCTAAATCAAAACCAAACAGGACCAGTTTGTTTATCTGCTTATTTCAATTTAAAGGTTCTTCCTGGAGCCACATTAGTGTCGTGTTGTCGAGTGCAGCTTTAAGATGTGTGTCATCATTTCTTAGAAAATCCACTACATGAGTATAGGCTAGAATAATTATTAATTAACATGTATATTATGCATGTGAATGTGACATCATGGGGCAGTCTAGTATCTGAGTAGTAGCAGCTTTAGTGCAGCGTTTTCCATCAGCACCAAGTCAAGTAGAGTCATGAATCAAACCGCCATCATCAGTGTGTGAGGCTGCGTTCACACACACACGTTAACTTCACTACAGAAATCTAACCTGTGACGTGTCTGTGCCAAACATCACACAACACATTGTGTTTGTTGCAGGAACTAGTTTCAGCGCTGCATCGTATTAATTCTCCACATCCTCGTTCTCGCCATCACACTTTGTAATTTCAAATGAACGAGCCGGGTGCGTCATTCTTGTTCTGCGTCTGTGTGAACGCAGCCTCACTCTAGTGCGTGAACGTGGTTCTGGCCATAGTCGTCTCTTTGTGGTCTCTAACACGACAATCACACTCTGACCTGAACCAAACCGGACCAGGGGGACCGAGGCCGAACCGGGGCTGACCCGACAAACCCCCTCTTTTTATCGGATTGCCACAGAGAACGTGCAACAGCAGCCTTCCCTTACAGCGTCCAGCCCCCACCCCCCAAACCAAAGCTACCCCCCCACACACATGTATCCACACACACGTTTTCAACACGTGTGTCCAAACAGAAACCACACGGAGCTGGACTCTGAAAGGGGACGAAGCCAAAGAGGAAACATCACGTACATTTTTCACGAGTAGGAGTTGCTCTGTGTTTAGCTCGTTGTTCGATGAGTAGTCTCGACAGTACAGTGCAGTACATGTATGTAGGTGTAGTTTTAGTGAAGCCGTGCCGTGCTGTCTGTTTCAACACTGGACCACCTCGTCCGTGGCGTTTAGAGTTCGAGTCCCCAGGTAACGTGTGTGTTCATGTCCCCTCGTCCCCTTCAACTGTTTCCTCTTTTACAAAAACACCCTTTGGTCCCCTGTCAGAAAGGGGCGTAGCTTCCAATCGCTGAGGTGCGCGCTTGCCTGAGGCGGCCTGTAAGGGGCGGGGCTTTTTTGGAGCCATTTGGGCGCCAAGCTCGGAATGTAGGGCAACCCCCAGCCGACGACCCCCTTCCCACACCCCCAACTGCCAAAAAAAAAACAATTCACAAGGTGCCCCGGCTCTCACAGGCCAGCCCGGTCGCCACCATAAAGGGCTATCAGCTGAAGTCACTTTCTAAAGTAGCGCTGGTGTTTGTGCTGTTTCTGTGCACCAGGGGGCGCCAGAGATGTAGAGGAGAGTTTGTTCCCACGACACAGAGAGAGAGAGAGAGATTCTGTAAAACAGGATGAATGTCAAAGGGAAAGAATGTGATTTTTTTTTTTTGTTGTTGAAGCGTGAAACTGAAAAACGTGGGACGGTGATGATGATGATGATGATGATGATGATGAGGATGATGATGATGATGATGATGATGGGAGGATACTGGTCTGATTAAAAACAGTCATTCGTCATTTCACCAACACTGAAGTTTGCATGTAGCGCAGTTTGTACACGGTAATATTCTGAACATTTTCTACCATCTAACTCTGCTTCTATTCAATCTGCCTGGGGGGGGGGGCTCCTGAATGTACTTTGTCCCCTTAATGAAGTGCCGTACAGTATTGTCTTCTTCACCCTCACTATGGTTTGTGGCCCCACATCTTTGACGCTTGACCCTGTACAAGAAAACCCTGCTCCTCCTAAACGTCTCCACGTAGTCACGTACCGTTAGCGCTTTATTTTGAAAGTCCGCACCGCCTGTAAGCTGTTTCTGGATCAGTTTGTGTTGACCTCAGTCCTCCTTGCACTTGTAGATACTTTTTATTTAGAGAGCAGGTCACCTGAGCCGGACGCTTCAACTTTTAACGCAACCGTATCGTGAAGATCGACATCGATTCCGTTCTTCTTCCCTCGGAGTTCCTCTTTTTTCTAGTCAAACTTAGGATGTAACCTCATCTTGATATAATGATATTGGTTCATGTGTACTGCTACTTTTCTTCTTACTAACATTACGATGATTTGTATAGAGCAATAAGTTCTGTTTCTGTTCCTCGTCTGGATTGTGTTTCATATTGGGGGGGATGGGAGGGGGGGGGGGGGGAGGGGGGGAGGGGGGGGTCTTCCCTGTGGGCTTGTTTCTATCGAGAGGGGAAGCGCTGCGTTGTTGTCATTAAGTACCGTTAAGTTTAAATATATATTAATACATATACAAGGTAAACTGTCTCTGTCCATGTACTGATCAAGTAACAAGTGAAAAATAAAGACTTGATGTCAGAATTTGAGATTCAGGTGTTGGGTGTTTTTCATGCTCTTACTACAGGATCACATGTCCACACATATTTAGTATATTATCAGTTCTGTCCGCTGAAGAAAGAAAAACCAAAGAAATATGTGACACGAGCAAAGTTGTAAGATAATTAAATCAAACAATTATAAATTCACAGTTGTTTTTATAAAGTATCTTCAATATAATTTGTGGTTTTCTTTGAGAGGCTTCTTCCAAAATCTCTATTTCAGAGAGTTGCTCTGAATGCAGCTCTGAGCTAAAAGCTATTTCTGTAATTAATAGATCATTTTGCTGTACAAGCAGGTTTATTAATCATAGTGATAATCTTAATAAAAAACATATAAAACTTGGCTTAACTCAACAGGAACTCAGAAACCAGTAGAAGAAAGAAACAGTAGAAGAAAAACAAAGGAAACGAAGGTTAACAGACGTGTTAGGACATAAAAATAACAGGTATGATAGCAAAATGTTTATTATAAGGCCTGTTTCTATATTAATATAATATAAATGTAGTATTTTCTCTCACACAACACTTATTTCCCCCCCAACCTATAGGCCAGACTACACCAGCAGAGGTCAGTGTTTCTCTTTGTAGGACACTGACGCCGTCTGTTGACCTTCAATGACTCAGACTGTAGTTTGTAAATGTTGTGGAAGAGAATTCATCCTTCTGACCTTAAACCAGAATCATTTTAATTTTTTGTGATTTTGTTAATACGTATGACGCACACAGTTCAGTTTGCTGTTCTTGTATGAAACACATTTTTTAGTACCAGATGAAATATATATGTAGTAATAACTTAGACTTAAATGACATGTCACAGACACGTTAAAGCAACACTATGTTAGTTCTACCGAGCAACAGCGCCCCCTGTAGCCACATGTGGTGAGTTTACAGTTGGGCTACGTAAATGCGGCAACACACAGTCGGTGTTGAAGGTGAAACGTGATGAAGAGATGAACAAGTTTTAGTGTGAACAGTTTGTGTGTTTTTATTCTTCTACATGTTCCGTAGAATGAAGCTGCTCAGTCGGGCTTCATGAACTGAAGTGAGAACTAGATCATAACAGATGGTGTGT
>NC_047156.1:1834163-1926663 GCF_009819705.1 Hippoglossus hippoglossus | reverse complement strand
AAACCAGGCGGGGAGTGTAATTGAAAAGAGAGAGAGCGGATGGAGGGAGGAGGAGGAGGAGGAGGAGGAGGAGAGGAAGTACAGTGAGGAGGCAGGAGAAAAGGAGGGGACTGGGGGAATTGGTGATTTCAGTCTGTAACTTACCTGCATGTGAGTGTCATGTATGTTCTCCGTGTTCAGATCTTTACTTTACTCTTTCTTTTATCTCTAAGTTTCTATTTGTCTCTGAAAATGACAAACAGCCTCATAAATATGTCTTAATTAATAAGTTCGATAACTTTATTTACATTGCACCTTTAAAAAACGGCCCCAATACAAAATGCTTCACAAAGAAAAACACATTCATCATCATTTTGTAGCTAAAGTGAAATTTCTACTTGCGTCAGACATCAAACATTTAAATAATGAAATACCTAACATGCTGAGATGTTTTGTTTAATGGGATAAAAAACAAGAGTCTGAATCACAGGAGGCTTTTTAGAAATAAACGGTTTGCTGTGGATTAACCATAAAATCCAAATTTGTTCCAACAACCATTTAATTTATGAGGAGCAAACAAACAGTGCAGAAATAAGTCTGAGAGGAAACGTTCAGAATTTGACAAATCGCTGACGAGAGCAGCCTGAAGAGACACATTTCTTAATGAGACGTGGAGAAGCTGAATCACAGTCCTGATTTAATGTCCTCGTCCTTTTCATCGATTAGAATTTACTTCACTTTGCTCCGGCTGCAGAATGAGCAGCACCATATTTTTTGGCAGTGCAGTCCAAAACTAAACCAATTTAATTTGCTGTGTGGTTCCAAACAAAACAGATCTGTCCCTGAAACCTCGTCCGTCTGGATCTAATTTGCAGAATCATCCACCGAGTGTTGTTAAAAGTCAGAGATCTTTTCTACTCAGGCTTTGTTCTATGATGAAAAGAGCACCACACGTTTCGGCTCTCCATCTTTAAAAGCACTGTACTTTTGGGTGAAATGTTTTTCGGGTTCAGCTCAGAGATCATTCTCGAGAGGAGATGTTAGTAAGACGAGGAACTTGTACGCAGAGCGGCAGTGACACAAGGTGCAGGAAAGTTGAGGTCAGTTGCAGAAATTCCTGTGAGAACGAGAGCTTCACCGAGAGAATGTGGATATTGATCTGGTTTAAAACCTGTTGAAATGAAGCAGAGTCTAACGTTGACCTCTTATTGTTGGTTGACATGAAACAGGGACACAGCTGCACCTTGTCCCGCTCCGACCCCTCGTCCCCTGTCTTCATTTTCATCTGTAAAGTTTCCTGACTGCGTCTGTCCATGAAACTCAAACATGATGAAATAACAGTGACAGGTCTAAAGCTGCGTTCACACTCGTGTCATGTCACTCACAAAATCTTTTGTTCGAGTTCAAATGCTTCAACTTGAGCGACGGGAACTCTGTGTCTTTCACATCTGTTGCACTAACATGCCAACGTCTTCGCTGGCCTGAGATCTGTTGCACAGACTCTTCATGATGCCGGTTTCCTGCTTCTCAAGCTGACTTCCTGCTCGACTGGCGGACGTGATGGGTCCAGTGTAATCTTCTGCCATCAGCTTTATTCTACACTGGGATTAAGGACGCCCCTCATCCTCTGCGTGTGTTTATTTGTTTGTGGACATCTTTTTGCCGTATATTACCGACTGCAGATCAAACCAAACGCACCAGTCACTCTGATGGCACTGAAGGGGATTAAGGCCAGCTGGTCCAAACCATGTGCGTATGCCCGAGGGGGGTGTTCTGTGACCAAATGTGGGCCGAGTCATTCTAGACCCCAGGTTCATAATGGAAAACGTGGAATTAGATGGTGAATACACTCTGCATTCAGAAGCTGAGACATGTGCTGGGATACGTCTCCTTCTATAGAGCAGGAGGAACCTTTCATCAAGGGGCCGTCCATAAAGGGCTTCACAGTTGATTCTGAATTATTGAACACACACGTCACACAGACCTGGAAGTGCTTCTCCGTGTCCGGGCGTCTGATGTCAGATGGTGGTGATGTGGTTGATGTCCGTTGTTTTATTTGATTGTTGTGTTGAGAGGGAAACTGGCCCGTTTGGCCCCTGAGGCTCATGTTGTGATGGTGCGTTGTGTTTCCACCAGTGATGTGACGACGGAGGGAAACGTTAAATAGTTTGAGAAACAGCAGCAACATTGGAGTGCTTTGATTTCACAGGATTTCAAATCAACAGCAGATTAAATTACCATCATACAGTATTTTTGACTCAGCGATAAACGTTATACAGGATGTAAACGCCATTTTTTATACCATTAAACTCTCTGCCAGCCACCACATAAACAGATGTACAATATGTAACATTATTTAGAGGTATTTAACAAGAGTTGTATTCATAATTATTAACACTAATTACATAGTTGATTAAAATGAAATCATTGATCATTAAAGCAGTCGGTCGGAAATAAGAAATGATGACTGTAGAATAACATTTGGTGAAAAGTGAGTTTCCCGTCATGTGACACATGATTATGATGAATATTGATTTTTAATCTTCACAAACAAACCGTTAATGAACACGATTATTATTTCTTCACTTTCCTCCTTTTGCCAGGAGACGAAGTGAACACCAGATAACATCTGTGTGTGTGTGTGTGTGTGTGTGTGTGTGTGTGTGTGTGTGTGTGTGTGTGTGTGTGTGTGTGTGTGTGTGCCTCCAGCCTGTTCAGACTAACGAGCACCTAATGGCGGCTCCATATGGTCTGAGATACATCCTTGTCATTCTATAATCGTGGGGACCGTCCTCGTCGTGAAGCACTCTGCTCCAGCCCCTTACCCATCACAGCTGAAGGCCTAATCCCCCCCCCACCCCACACCCCACCCCACACCCCCCCACCCCACACCCCTAACCTAATTCTACCCTGAAACCTAAAACCTTGTCATAACGATTTAAAATTTAATGCTCCAGTATTTTTGGTCCCCTCAAAACTGCCGGACCCCACAAATATAGCAACACACATTTTCTCATTTTGGAAAATAAAAATACAAAAAGTTTTAATCCTTCATACGACAATGAGTCGTGACTATTAAATATTGGAAAACGGGAAACAAGATCATCTAGAAGACAGATTCCACCTTGTGTTGAATTTAATCTTGTTGATAAAATGTGTTGATCACAGAATAATCCGATCGTAGTCGTCATGATTTTCGCAGTTGTTGTAAAAATGTCCATGGTTACCGCGAGCTCCACCAATCAGAGAGGTCACCACTACACCTGAGGATTGTGGGTAGTGTAGTATTTCTCCTTGACATTGCAAATAAAACATGTTTTTCATAACAACACATTTGATAAATGAGCTTCTACAGGACAATATAACATCGTTTGATCTCACGGCATGTGGTAAATCTACCGTGGACGCTAAAAATATTACGGCAGATATTCACAACAAGATCTATAATAAAGAGTCGGAGGTTTATGTTTATTCAGTATCTGTGTTTCCATCAGCGTAGTGAACGTATCTGATCAACCATCTCCACTCTCGCACTAAGTCAACGCATCTGTCACACGCTACATCCTCATCCCCCCCCCCCCCCTCCCTCCCTGTCTCCCTCCATCAACCATCCACCCCCCCCCCCTCGGCCCACCAGCCGCCCATATGCCTCTTCCAATCCCCTCCCCACGCCCACCTCCGCACCCACCCCCCCGACCCCCTTCTCTCCCCCCTCAGTCGGCCAAATGGCAGGTTCCTGCTCGTCCGGCCGCACAGAGGTGGACTGAACCACTGTGCGAGTGGCGGGGTGGGGTGGGTGGGACGCAGGGAGGAGTGCTGCAGAGGAAGAGGGAGGGAGGGAGGGAGGGGCGGCTCCATCCTCTCCTCCTCTAATCCCTCAGTGCTGCTCTCTGTGTGTTGATGCTCTTTACACTGTGTAACGTCTGAGGGCCCTCAGTGAATTTGAGGAACGATCTGTCGTGAGGTCCGGACGCCGGCGACTGGATGTGAACTTCACTTTCCTTCTGGTAAGAGAAGTGATTTTCAGTTGGAGTTTGAGTTGCTTGTGTTGCATGTGACTTGGTTTGGATGGAGCTGCTGTGGTTTCTGTGTGGAACGGGTTAACGTTATCAATTTTAGATGTTATTCAACTGCGTTGCGGCACAGAAATAACCCTGGGATATGATTTTATTTTGAGATTTTGCTGCACAACCAGATATGTACAATTATTATACAGTTTTTCTTTTGCTCTTGAGTTTGTACATGTATGTAAATATCAGATATAACACAGTATTGCCATGTGTAATATACTTCTATGTCTTGTTTTAGTAGTGATAGTACTGTTCAGAAGTTTTGCTCCCATCGCACATCAACATCTGTATCTGTCCTGTATGAAGAGAAAAGACTCCGTTGTCGACAAACATCCTGAGGACACTGAGTTTCCAGTCTTTAAGTAAACGAGGACACGTATCTATTAATAAGAAGTAGGAAGCACGAAAAGCTGCTATTCAGCAGGGATGGTTTGCTCACTGCATTATGTAATCAATGCACACACGCACACACACACACACACACACACACACACACACACACACACACACACACAAATGCAAACACACTCCTCATGTTACATCCTTTTCGAGGAGTAGCATCTGTGTTCTGCCTCAGTGAGAACTCTTGTGTTTTTGCTGTGACTGTTGATTTGTTTGCTGTGTCACACGAACAAAAGCAGGACACAGGCTTTGTGTCTTTGCTGTGTTTGTGTCTTTGCTGTGTTTCGTACATAAGCTTCTTGAGTGGTGATGAGTGTAAAGTCACATCTGTCGTTTTAGATTCCTCGTTCCTTCAAATAGAGTCAAACTGTCGTGAAATAACACGTAACAGAAGTGAGTTTGTGTAGCTTGACCTGGAAACGTCGACAGAATAGTTCTCCAAAAGCTCTTCTCTCTAAAATAACCTGTATGTGTCTCTGGGGAGGACATTATTCATTTATTGCATCACAACGAGATCAGGACTTTAACGAGACGAGACAGGGAAACCAAACAATAGAATGCGATGGTGACATCTGTCCGTGAACTTAACAAACGTTCGCGATAGTTTGGTACAAATGCTGCTGTGGACCCTTGTTCCCATTCACTGTGTTTGACTGGGGTTATCCCCCCCCCTTTTCAGGTTGAATTATCCTACTGTATATTTAGTGAAATCTGGACTTTAACACTGGTTTGATAACAGTGTGTTAATATTTGTCATTGTGAGCATGTTAGCTCACGATGTCTGACACAGCTGCTGACATGGCTGCAGACAAACATCTGGCGTAAAGCGGAGCCGAGAGGGACGTCAGATGTTTTTGCTCGTTTCAAATCGACACAAATTTGTTGTTTAGAATGGTAAATGCTCCATATAGGTGTTTTAGCGTAATGCTAACACACACCAATGCTTCAGGTGACTTCAGGGGCCCCAGGCAAACTTTGAACCAAACCCAAACTGTCTTTGCTGAGAACTAATCTCTTTTCTCTGAGGCCCCGTCTCAGCTCAGGGCCTCAAGCACTTGCCGGAGCTGCCTGATCTGTAACAAGGCCCCTGAGTGCAACCCTTTTAAACTACGCACCTGGCACAGGAACCTTCACACTAAGTTAAATTAACAAAACATCTGGAGATGCCCTGAAAGCTCCATGTGCTTCAGACCCTGAGCTGAGATTCACCAAATCAAGCTCTTATTTGATCAATGGCCTCTAACAACAAACCAATATTGTTCAGCGTCCAATGACTCGTACTAAAATGACATTTTACCAACAAGGTACAACAAGTTTAAAGCTTCATAAGAAACAACAAATATTCTTCAGAGGACAGTTTTGAATCATGTCATTTTGGCTAAAACACATTTTAATCTATGTATTAGTTTTACATGCTAAATGTTCAGTTGCTGCAAAGTGACTTTAAAGATGTAGAGAAAATCGATATGTGACAAAAAAAGATGGAATATTTATTGATAATATTGTGAAAACATGGTCTTTTGAAACGAGTTGGCTCATCTTCGTTCACGCTGCTGTAAAAAGACTGTGGCGTACTTCTGCTCCGATTTGAAACAGGAGACTGCACTGTGTGTGTGTGTGTGGTGGGGGGGGGGGGGGGGGGGGGGTCTTCCTGCTGTGGATAGGAACGTGATGAATTATTTATCTTGTCTAAATGACTGGACTGACGCTGTAGCTTTCTCTTCAGCCTCCTCTTCATCAGGGATGTGTTTGTCTTTCTGCTCAGGACATCACGTCGGTTCAAAACTGAAATCAGAGACGTATGTGATCACAGGTCTGCTGTGACTGAGCTTTTACGGATTTGCCCGTCACTCGCCGAGACTGCAGCCGTGTTACGTATTAGACTCATAAATAATATAATAATAATAACACAGACTTTGGATAAAAGCATAAAACAAAATGGTGTAAAATGTTTTTTCATGGTTGTTAATATTTTCTTTATTAAGACGTGTTACGTGAAATTGGTCAGGTTATGGGCCAATGAAAGAAATGGAACAATAACCGTATTATTAAAGATAAGTCGTTAAATCTCGTTAACGTTAACCTGTGCAGATACTGGCTCACTGGAGGCAAAATGTTTCGGATCTCAACTACTAGTGTTCTTTCTACAGATGCAGTGCAGGATGGTGACTTCCCAGTGCACCAGACACAAAGAGCTGGTTCCAGTGAGTCATGTGACGCACAACATGTGATACTGAGGGAGAGAATCTGCTCAGAAAGGGCAACAAAATATCAATCTACGTGGGTTTTAATGGAGTCTGTAGACGAGGGAACGCACTTTCCAGAAGGTTCTCCGTCGACAGCAGTGAGGTTTCATTAATAAGTGATGGAAACCTGCAGTACTCAGTACTACTGCACAAATGCTAGGAGCTCTTGACCTAGTACCTGGCAGGATGTGACTGAGGGTTTATTGGAATAACTGAGCGGCCGCTGGGAAACACAAAGAAAGACTGAGAGTAAACCACAAAGGAGAACTGAGGAGAAACAGAATTCAAAGGACTGACGAGAACAAGTAGTTTGAGCTAGTGGTTCCTAATAAACTGCCCACTGACTGTTTGTTAAAGCAAAACTACGACTAAATCAAAAGGTCACTGTTAGCTTAGCAATTCTAGTTAATGTTTCCATTTGTCCGAATCAAGCCCAGCACTCCCTCTAGTGTCCTGGAGAATCTTTTCATGCATATGTTTTGTTATGATTTTGTAATTTGGGTGCAAATCGTAGCGACGTAGACAGAAACCTGAATAAAGTCCTTTTATGAACAGGAAACGCTGAAACCTGCTGGTGAACTCGCTTATAACAGTGGCAGCATGAACGTGATATTCAACAAGGTGAAATGTAAAATACACAAACACTACATCAGAATAGACAGACTATAAATAACGTAACAATGTAAATAAGATCAGGAATGTTGTAGTGTTTTGTGAAATGTTGTTGGAACATGTTTGTAACATCTCTCTCGTGCACTGTTTGGACTACAGGAGAAAAAGGTCCAGTCCAGTCCGGTCAGGACCTTCTGTGTTCATAGGTTCATCTCAGATTACATAATCCCTGCTGCTGCCGTGAAACAAACTATGTTTGTTCGCTCATTCTTACGTCAAAGTGTGAAACCAGTGAACTGTCAGATCCCAACCTGACCAACCATCTGTTTCAGAACTCGCCTCCTCAGCTTCACCACTAATTATCACACACAGTGAAGAAGTGAGTGAGAGGCAGCGCAGCAAGAAGTCTCTTTTTAACTAAATATGAAAAAAATGATGATAAAACAGATCTATTTTCTTCATCAGTGTTTCGTCTGACGCCAGAAACGGAAAATTAAAGAAACGTGTTTGTTGGGTTAAAACCACAGATGGTTTATTAAAATGGAGGCAGACTCCGGGTCCGGAAACCTTTTCCTGTACTAATTAAGTTCCTCGTCTTCCAGAAGTGGAAGATAAGGAAGGAGAAGTTTAAACCCGCTGAGACGCCCTGCGGACCTGGCCTCCACGTTCTGTCCTTTATTAGCACAGAGACCTGCTGACACCTCAGTCATGTGACGCTGATGGACGGCGAGGAACAGCCCAAACCTCGGCCGGTCCAGATTGTTAATTTCCTGCCGTCCAGCTTTTCCTAATAAAACATCTGTCAATCAAATCGTTAAACTGCTGACTCACATCAGACCTTCGATCTCTTTTCTCAGTCTGTGTTTCTCTGAATGATCTGAGTTATGAATTATTATTCCTATTTTATTTATTCTTCTCCATCTAATAATTCAGATTCTTTTCTGTCTGTGGCTCAGATATTTTGGTTTCACGCCTGAGTCCAGCAGCAGGTATTTACTTCAGGTTCTGTGGACTGAGTCCAGCAGCAGGTCTTTACTACAGGTTCTGAGTCCAGCAGCAGGTCTTTACTTCAGGTTCTGTGGACTGAGTCCAGCAGCAGGTCTTTACTTCAGGTTCTGAGTCCAGCAGCAGGTCTTTACTTCAGGTTCTGAGTCCAGCAGCAGGTCTTTACTTCAGGTTCTGTGGACTGAGTCCAGCAGCAGGTCTTTACTTCAGGTTCTGAGTCCAGCAGCAGGTCTTTACTTCAGGTTCTGAGTCCAGCAGCAGGTCTTTACTTCAGGTTCTGTGGACTGAGTCCAGCAGCAGGTCTTTACTTACTGTGGATCAATAACTGCAGGTTGCTTTTACTGTTGCAGAAAGGAAACTGCAGGCAGCATCACCAGAGCCCAAACAAACAGCCCATTGCAATCGTGTCAATCAAAAACCTAAATTACTCCAACTGCCGTCAGCCAGCGATGTTTAAAAAGAACCAGAGCAGAATTCTGTTTGGTTCAGTGACTGTGGATCTGTCTTGTAGTTTTTGAAGACACGGAACGAGCTGGATTTCGTATCCTATGTTATGAATGGAGCTGTGGAAGTTTCCTGCAGATGTATCAGAGCAGCTTAACAAGTAGAGTACAGCTGTTCTGCTGTTATTCTGATAGAGTCACAGTCATCGTCATGAAGAAGAAGGACCCACACAAGACAACAAACCTTTAGTCGATGGCTGATCAACAGTTTAGCGTCTTACCTTTCAAATGGTTCATGTCCAGATCGAGGTCTAGTCTGATCTCATCCTTCTCTCACATCATAAATCTAATTGGATAAAAGCATTACCCAGTTCATCTTTGGCCAAATGTGGAAACATAATGTAGATATTAAAAGTGACCGATGGAAAGAGACGTCACTGCAGCTTCGTCCCACAGCCCAGAGACATTTTACTGTAGAGAGTGAATCGTTGTTTATATGTTTATACATGTTGACCTCTCACCTCTCACTCAACATCCTACAACTTCCTTCGTGGAAATCAAAAGCCTTATTTATTATTCTTACTTATACTTTTTATACATGACAGGTGTTTGGAGCAGATGAATATTGTGTGAATCTCTTCAGACTAAATTAACGTGAGTTTTTCTGTTTTCAGGAGTGAAAACCGACGACGAGATCCGACTGGACTCTGGAGTCACCACCAGTACGACCTCAACAACGAAAACCAGAGACTGAAGCCGACACGTTACGACAGAGAAGCTCCAGATAACTGTAACTAAACATCGTGATCATGCTAACGTAAAAAAACGTGTTAATCTCTCGACACCAGACTAGAAACAACCAAACAAGTCAAACGAAAGCCTTGTTGTTCAAATCATTTATAAGCCTCGCGCGCTGTGTGAGTCAAGATGGCCGACCCCTACCAAAACAACGTGTACCAACAACAGGGGGGCGACAGTTACGGGACGTACGGAGAAGGGGGGGGCCCTGACGGGTACGGTTACCAAACGGACTACCCTCGGCAGGAAGAGGACGCAGCGAGCGACGCGACGGAAGGACACGATGAAGAGGACCAGATGTACGAAGGAGAATATCAAGGGATACCTCACCCTGACGAGGTGAAGGCGGCTCAGAGGGCGGCACGGTGAGACACACGTTTGATTTCTCTGTTGTTTTATGTTTTCCTGAAGCAAAAAACATGGAAACGTGCAACAACAACCGCAGAGGCCTCATTCCACCTTTTTTGTTTTTAGTCACCAAACTTTGGGCCCCAACTTTCTCCGAACTTTTAGTCTCACTGCAGTTCACATGTAACCTTTATTCCACGTTTGCACTCAGAGCCGCACAACACCTCACACTCACATCGTACACGTTGGGCTGCAGTTGCATAGCGTGAGAGAGATGTGTTGTGTTGTGCAGCCTGTGTCGACATCTGGATTAATTAAAATACTGCAGGATCGTATCTGCTCAGTCAGATGCACACGAGAAATGTGTTGACCTGACAAACCACGAACCAACATCTTTCATTTTGTTTTTCTCAGAACTGTGTAAAATGAATCACAGATTTGTATCGGTTTTAACAAACACGGTCACATTTTCTTACCGTTTTCATTATTTTTCTTATTCTCGTTCTCTCTCTGTGTCCCAGGGCCAAAGCTCGATCTGCCAGAAATGCTGTCTCCGAACTGGAGGAGCTGTCCGAGCAGTACGAGGACATCATGGAAGACTGTGGCCACGGGAAGTTCCAGTGGACGCTCTTCGTCGTGCTGGGCCTGGCGTTAATGGCGGACGGGGTGGAATGTTTTGTGGTTGCGTTCGCTCTTCCCTCCGCAGAGAAGGATCTGTGTCTGTCCAACGCAGAGAAAGGAATGCTGGGTAAGAGCTTATATTTAGGAAAACGTCTTTTGGGATTATTTAATTGTCCCATCTGTTAACATGGAGGGAGCAAGGTACAGGACCGATACTGCAGCCAGCCAACCAGGAGGAGATCAAGATGTTTTGGCTTCACTTTTAGGAGAGCTGACACACACACACACACACACACACACACACACACACACACACACACACACACACACACACACACACACACACACACACACACACACACACACACTGGCAGCCAATGGGGAGTCATTGAGTTCCTGAAACTTCTCTGTAAATCCTCGTGCTGCAGTCTAATTAGCTAATGGGCTCCGAGGCAGGAATGAATCAGCTCGTTGGATGAGGAGTGATTCGTATGAATCAGTGTATTGCTCCATAACGACTTCCTGCTGTAAATATATATGCAGCATGTGAGGGAGATTCTCAGTCGTCCAGGTTGTGATATTTCTTTAAAACGACTCACGTAAAAAAGAAAAAGTGCTGATTCAACCTCTTTACTCCAGGAAGAGTATAAAAGCTGAGGCTGTTTTGTTGCTCTGCTTCATTAACAGAGACGTTTTCTGATTCCTCACTTTCTTCCATGTTCTTATTTCCTGACATCTACGCTCCGCATTACGTTGTGTTACATTAGTTGTGCGAGATATCCACTGATACATATACATCAAGTAATCGTCTACTTTGTGTTATCGTCCGTTTCTTGATGTTGGGAAGCTGAATAAAAAATATAAAAAATGTATGACAGTAACGAGCCTGTTTTGAAAATATAAGGAGTAGAAAAGTAAAAATAAAATACTCCAGTAAAGTACATATACCTGTAAACCACTAACAAAGTATTTGTTCATTGTTACTTCGCTGTACTGTGATGTAACATCTGGGGCCCTGCGGACCTTAATCGTGTTTATCGTCAGTCGTTCTCTTTTGTCGTCTCCTCTGCAGACGCCTGACTCAGCAGCAGACAGGCCGGTGGCAGAGAAACTAATCAGGGATACTTTTACTTTAACTGCTCTCTCCTTCTCTTTCTCTCCCTGTTACGATCTCTCCATCCTCCCGTCTCTATGCTTCCTATTTTCATCCTCCTCCATCTGTCTTCATCTCATCTGCTCTCGGTCGTGTTGCAAACTGGGAACGAGGAATCGAACAGAATCGATTTTTTCTGAAGCTGCAGAAGTGCTGAGAAAATAAAAACACTTTCTCCTATTGAGTATGAAGTGTTTTATATTCATCTGAGAATCACCTGACCTCCTGCAGACCCTCACAGCTTCTACCTCCTCCGTTCTCCCTCTGTACCTCAGACAACACCGAGTCTGGGTTTGTTTCTGAGTCAGCAGACAACAACGTCAGAATTATTGATGCTCCGTCCCGACCTTGGAAAAAAGAGCTGTAGCATCTCAGCGCTGCCTCAGATCCCCGAGACCCAGTTAGAGAAACCTAGACGTGAAATGAGTCTTTATTTCTGTCCTCGTGCACGTTTATATAAAATACTGCGTGTTGCACAGGACGAGTGGACGAGGTTTTGCAGTGTTAGACCCAGGACCAGTCACTGCTCTCCCCTGTGGCACGGCCATCTGCATGCTGCAGTGTGACGCTGCCAGTACCTGGCACCGGTCGAGCTGATACTGGGTGAAGGCAGCAGCACTAATGAAAATCCTATAAAGAGCTGAGTGAGCTGAAATATTTCTACCACAAGACGTCAGGACAGTCTGACGTGAAGAAGAAGGACCAAGTACATTTACTGCTTTACTGCATGTGCTTAGGTACATTTTTCATGTATCTGTACTTTACTTAAGTTTATTTATTTTCAGGTACTTTTCACTTTTACTCCACAACTTTGTAAATATCTGCACTTTCTACTCCATTAAATGTTAACGTCAATAATTAGATTAAAATTGGTTAATTGATCCAATCAGAGCAGGCAGGTAACATTAGTGAATATAACTTTATAATTTCTGCTCTTTATCTTCCTCTCTGTGCAGGTCTGACCGTCTTCGTGAGCATGATGGTGGGGGCCTTCGTGTGGGGCGGCCTCGCAGACAAAGTCGGCCGTCGGCGCTGCCTGATTGTGGCGTTGGAGATAAACTGCGTCTTCGCCTTCCTGTCTTCGTTCGCCCAAGGCTACGGCTTCTTCCTGTTCTTCAGGGTGCTGTCTGGCGTCGGGTAACGATCACAAACACACACCGAGCTTTTTACAGCACTTTCAACCACATCAATTTCATTAGCTCACATTTGCTTAAAACCTCAAGTTAAATAAAAAGCAGATATTGGTGTATTATAGTCTGCTTGCTGGTATTTAGTAGAACTTTCTCTCCTCTCAGCATCGGTGGAACAGTACCCATCGTGTACACGTACTTCGCTGAGTTTCTTCAGATGGACAAGAGAGGAGAGCATCTGTCCTGGTTGTGTATGTTCTGGATGATCGGTGGGATCTACGCCTCCTTCACTGCCTGGGGCATCATCCCCAGATATGGTGAGAACTTAAAGATGCTCAGAACCTGTTAAAATACTGCAGAGCTTTCCTCTAACGCTGCCTGTGAGGAAACTGGAACATCTACTGAAGAGTTTCCAGATTTGAAATTACACCACTGACTGTGGGCTGCAGATGATTAGATAGATTTCAACAGTAAGAATTTTCTGCTGAATACCCCCCCCCCCCCCCCGCTGATTCCCATTGTATATTGCACAATTGTTAATCAGAAAAATCTTTGGGCAGGGATTGAACCCCAACGCTCTCAGGAGGCGGACTCACACCTGCAGGCCTTTTACCCAGAGTGCTGTTTTCACCCGTGTGTGTGTGTGTGTGTGTGTGTGTGTGTGTGTGTGTGTGTGTGTGTGTGTGTGTGTGTGTGTGTGTGTGTGTGTGTGTGTGTGTCTGTGTGTGTGTGTGTGTGTGTGTGTGTACAGGCTGGGGCTTCAGTATGGGCACAGAGTTCCAGTTCCACAGCTGGAGGGTCTTCATCCTGGTTGCAGCTCTCCCTGCCATCACCTCTCTGATCGGACTCACCTTCATGCCGGAGAGCCCTCGCTTCCTCCTGGAGGTGAGACCGCCCGACACGTTGGTGCAGAACTTCAGCTCCGACTCTGTGTGGATGAAAATTGTTGCCTCATTTATGTGTGTGTTGAGCAGAATGCCAAACACGACGAGGCGTGGATGATCCTGAAGCAGGTTCACGACACCAACTGGAGAGCCAAGGGACAACCGGAGAAAGTCTTTACTGTGAGTGCGTGTGGATGTAACACAATACAAGTTTATTAAAATACACAGTGAAGAGATACGTGTGATATTCAGGGTTTGAATATACAACATATACCTCAGATACTCATTCTACAACCTCTGTGAAAATTTAATATGATGGAATATTTCCTCAGGCCTGTTTCAGTGTCTTACGTGTTTAGTTTTTTTGTTCTGTGTAACATCTGACTGTGTAATTTCTCATTTGTGAGTCAATATGTTGTATTTTTAGAAATCTGAAGAAGAGCTTGACATGAGAGAAGGAAACAGTTAAAAGCTTCCATCTGACAGTTCAGGGCAGGAGCTGAATTCAAAGTTGAGTTTTATTTTGGAGGAGGTTGTTTTGACATTATTTTCCTTCTCCTCCATCTTTTCAGGTGACTCACATCAAGGCCCCGAAAACAGCAGAGGACGAGTTCATTGAGATTCAGAGTGCGACAGGAACGTCGGTGCAGCGATGGGCTGTGCGCTCGCTAACGCTCTGCAAACTGGTACGTGGTCACGCTCAATGGTCGAGACTGTGGTTACCACCGGGCCCCAGAGACATCAAACCAAAATTGTCGCATTACTTCCTCTTATGATGATTAAAAACTAGAGTAAGGTAGAATCAGTGAATGCGGTATCAGTACGTTTTAGGATTTGATTTAAATAAAAGCTACTGACTCAGCCTGCTGTATTTTCCTCATTTTAAAAGCTCTGTCTCCCTTTAGCCGAGAATCTGGAGCAGTTAAAAGTTAAATAACAGAATATGAAGTACAGGACCCAGGACAGAACCCTGGGGCACACCACAGGAGAGCACAGCAGGTGTTAAGGACCAAAACTCTTCTCAGTCAAGGAAACAACTGCCTCAGTCTTTCATTCAGGATGCTGGGATCCAGTATTTGAGACGATGACACAATCAAACGCAGTTTCTTTGTGCTAGTCAGGACGCCTGTAGCTCTATTGTACAGACAGAAACATCCTACGCACTACTACTGGTAGATTCAATACACTCACTTTGTGTAGAGGAGTTCGTTCATCACTTCTTGGATCAATGACACACTTTCAGAAACCACTGGATAAACTCAAACCGCGAATCAAAAGCTAAAATGCTCATAGCTGAGGCCATTTTCTTATTTTCCTGAAACATGAGAGGGTTGTTCACGAAGCAGAAGGTCGGTGGTTCAATCCCCCGGTTCCTCCGAATTGCACTCCGTGTATGAATAGTGTATAATAGTACAGAGAAAGCAGAGCATATAAAAGTACTTTGTGCGAATGGGTGAATTGTATTGAATTTAACTCTAAAGTGCTTTGAGTGGTTGATCAGACTGGAAACAGCCACTGTAACAAGATGACTAAGAACCAGGATGTGTCACATTTCTGTACCTAACTTAGAATCTGCATCAGAGGACAATTGTCCCATATGTTGGAATTCTAATGTGAAAAGAGAGAGCAGCAGTGAATCTAAAGAGAGTTGACTCTACATTTATATTTGTTCCAGGTGTTGAAGAACGTCGCGTCTCTCGTGTCTGCAGAGCTGAGGTTAGCGACGCTCTTCATGGCCGTCATCTGGTTCTGCATGGCCTTCAGGTGGGTTCACAGCGTCAGAGCCAAATCCCTGATCTGATCATGTAGCTGCAGTTTATTGATTCTGTCCTCTCTCGATCACAGCTACTATGGTCTGTCCGTGTGGTTCCCTGACATGATCAAACACCTTCAGTACGAGGAATACAAGTCCAAGGTCAAGGTAAAGTCAACGACAAGTCATGGAAACTCAGAGCGACTCTGCTTTAATCTGCATAAACCCATTATTCGCTCAGTTAAAGTTGTTGAAATTTCAGGAACTACTGGATTCTGTAGTTTTCTGCAAATGATGTATAAAGCTCATAAGAAAACTTTGCCATCCTGTTTCTGATTCGTGTTTTTGGAAGAGAAGTTTGGAATCATGAGCTCCCGAGCACAGGAGCACGGAGCAGATGCTCCTGATGTTTACAGCTGGACTTCAGCAGAAAAGAGATTCACGTCGTTTTGTCTCTTTTCTCAGGTGCTGCACAGAGAACGAGTGGAAAACTTCCACTTTAACTTTTCTTTGGAAAACCAGATCCATACAGAAGGAGAATATATCCACGACAAGTAAGTCTCACTGAGTCACTGTCTGGATACAGCTCAGCGGTTTATGTACAAATATACATTTACTGTACTTTATATAATATATTATATATATATATAATATCTGTTAGTTTCAAACAGTGAGTGTGAGATGGAATAAGTCTTTGTAGCTCAGATCATTTAGGTAAAACTGAGAACAGTGTTTTTCATCCTCGTTACAAGCTACAGAATAAGAATTAAACAATTTCAGTCTATAGTCTATATTCAACTTATGCATAGTTTCATAATGTGGCCACTGTGTTTGTGAATTGTCTGAGTTTTACATTAGAAACTCACCAGATATTAACTTGTACGATCACTTTCATTGTACTTTTCTCTATTTGTTGCGTTTATTATAATTTCAGTGAAGCAGCAGCATCTTGATCTGCAGGTTTATACACAATAATGCTATTAAAATCAGTCAGATTTCAACATTTAATCAACAGCTCAGTCTTAAACGGTCACTTCCATCTGCAGCTCGGCCCCGTGAACACAGAGCTATCAGTCATCTCATCCTCAGGCTCGTTGTGATCAGAAACTGTCACGTGACTCGTCATTTCTACAGGTCGTCACCTCACGTCACATGTTAGAGATCAGAACAACTAAAACCCACTGAGTGACATCGTGAGGGGCGTAAACCTCGAGGTGTCTACAGAGACTTACAGTATGTCTGGATACTGTAAACGTTTTTTAATTGTGTACACATGTGCATGTCGGAGGTTTTCTGTCCATGTGGTGAAGATGCACAACGTGATTTTTGTTCCAGATCCTCTAAGATCTTCTCAGCTCAGTTTTGCCGGAGAACGTTGCAGATATACAGATTCTTAAAGAACTGTATATTATTGAACTTCTATGCTTTCTGCAGAATTTAAGAATGACTCAACGGGCTTTGGGTTAAATTTCAGTCTGAACAGTAAAGTCATTAAAAACATAATTCTGCCATGGAAATGATCATTCCGCCATTTTGATCCTGAGCTTATTTCCATGGCAACATTATCAGTGATGTCCATCAGGGATTTAACTCATTACAGCCCATTGGGTCTTTTCTGATTCTGTGACACCACAGCGATAGAAGTGAGTCCATGTTTTCTTTGTGTTTGTGTGTGTGTTTGCGTGTGTGTGTGTGTGTGTGTGTGTGTGTGTGTGTGCGTGTGTGTGCGCTTGTGCGTGTGTGTCCCATCCCATCCCCATAGGTTCATCAGAATAGAGATGAAGTCAGTGAAGTTTGAGGACTCACTGTTTGAAGACTGTCACTTTGAGGACATCAGGTCCACAGACACAGTGTTTGAGAACTGCACCATCCGCTCCACGCTCTTCACCAACACAGGTGGGTTCAGCCGGGGCAGGTTCGGAGGAACCACAGCTCCGGTGCAGGAATAACGGAGTAAACGAGGGTCAGAGGTCAAATGTTTGGAAACCCATCCGTCCTCTGAGGGGTCACATGGTCCAGAAATGTCCACTGTGTCTCATTTGTCTGTACAATGGGGTCAAAGAGAAAATCCATCATAGAGTTCTCTTTACTGTTTGGGATTATGCAGATATCGTGTATCTCCATAATCTCACATCACAGGAATTGGTTCACTTTGATAGTTTTCACCCCAATTCTCAACTAAAGTTTCCATTTACTGACATTAAAACAATATCTGTGATTGTTTTAATCAGCGAGTCTCTGTGCGAGCTGACCGTGGCGTCGTACATCGTGATGTATGATCACAATCAGGGGCTCGTATCTGCGTTCAAATAGTTTGCTTCGATGATTCCATGAAGTCAAGTTTATTTATGATCGTAGATTAACCTTAAAGGGCGAGAGAGAGAAGCAACGAGCAGAAGAGCGACAACGAGCTGCTGCTCAGTTATGAGTGAGACGTGTGTAATGACTCTTAGCAAAGAACCAGAAGAACAATTTGAGCCTTTTATTGGTGAAAATAACATTTTGTTGATTCTCTAGGTTGAAAAATAAGATTTATTACACACCCACATTTATAAACACTGGGCCCAGGTTGAAATGTACCAGAATTCCTCTTTAAATAAGGAGAGGGAACACACTGTAAATGGCCTTTTCCCCTCAACCTCGACCGTGGCACAGGAGCAGCTGGTCAATGGGTCTGAGAGACAGTAAAACTCTGAGGAAACATTATGTCTCCTTCAAGTAAGAGACGAGACAAACAAGCCCTGTTCCTGTGCAGATCTGTGGGAGGAGAAGTTCATCAACTGCAGGATGGAGAACTCGTCCTTTGAGCACAACAAACAGGGCTGCCACCTGGACAGCGGCCAGGAGAACGACGTCCTCATCTACCTGGTCAGCTTCCTGGGGAGTCTGGCCGTGTTGCCGGGCAACATCATCTCAGCGCTCTTCATGGAGAAGATCGGCCGAGTGAAGATCATAGGTGATCAGATGGAAGACAGTGATTGGTTGATGGTCTTGTTTATTTACAATGTGAAACAGCTCTAATTCTCTTTATCTTAAATCTTTATCAACCAATTCTACTTTTTGCTTGTTACGTTTTAATCACTTTTGAATCGCTAGGTTCAGTAACGGACATAAAGATCCATGTTGTTTTCTCCACAGGGGGCTCCATGCTGATTTCCGCTGGCTGCACGTTCTTCCTGTTTCTGAGCTTCACCCAATCAGCGATCATCGCCCTGCAGTGTCTGTTCTGTGGGGTCAGCGTAGCGGCGTGGAACGGCATCGAGGTGGTGACGGTGGAGCTCTACCCGGCTTCTAAAAGGTGAAGCTTCTATCTATCTATCTATCTATCTATCTATCTATCTATCTATCTATCTATCTATCTATCTATTTATCTATCTATCTATTTATCTATCTATCTATCTATCTATCTATCTATCTATCTATCTATCTATCTATCTATCTATCTATCTATCATTTTGTCTTCCGTGGTGATAGTGACAGTTTGAGTCTCTGAACCGATTCCCTCCGTCTCCCAGGGCCACGGCGTTCGGCGTGCTGAACGCTCTGTGTAAACTGGCCGCGGTCCTCGGCAGCTCCATCTTCGCCAGCTTCGTGGGCGTCACCACAGCCGTCCCCATCCTCCTGTCCTTCGCTGCGCTGACGTGCGGCGGCCTACTGGCGCTGAAGCTGCCGGACACGCGGGAGAAGATCCTGCAGTGAGGTCGCTGGGAAATGTGAGCGCTCGATGTCGGAAGCTTTGACTTCATTCTGCGTTTCAGAGAAATGCTCACGCCTGTTAAATGTAAAAATTGACAGAAACTATTTCCGTCTTTATTTTCATGTGCATCATTTAGTTTTTACACGTTCGACAGAAGAGGGCGATGTTTCCACTTTGAGTTTAGAGGTTTAGTTCTTCATGGTTCAGTGTTAGAAAGTGAGGCGGATACACACTGGAGTTATTTTATTTTCAGTATTTGGGCCATGTTGAAATTAAAAAACTCAATACCATAATAGTATTTGACAAGAATAAAGTCGTAATTTAACGAAAATAAAGTTATATGAGAATAAAGTCATAATATTACAAGAAAAAATCTTCATTTTACATAAATAAAGTCATAGTTTCATAACAATAAAGTTGTAATATCTCATTTACGACTTTATTCTCAGAATTTCTTTCCTTCAACGTGGCCCTAAAACTCTGTCGTATTAAATCACATGATGGAACTCGTCTTTCTACCAGTAGTTGCATGAATGAAGGAGATGTTTTCTGTGAGTGTTTTTTTTTATCCACGTGTGTTGACGTCGTGAAAGCGCTGAAGTTCTTGAATCGTCTGCAGTTACAGTTTTCCTCCACTTTGTGTCACTTATACTTGAAAACACAGTTTTTTGTTCTCGGCAGCTTCGACTCTTACGAGAGGAGATGGAATCTAATGTTGTCACTCATTCTGCATCGAGTAGTCCTCAGTACTACAGCGCCCATAACTCAATAATATCCTTAGAGGAGAGCTCATTCCTCCACCAGCGTATCAGTCCCTTCAGATTCAATCAGGCTGCACCAAATCACACACTCATAGATATGAGACCCTTTCATTTCCCGGGTTTTTATCCATCAAGATCCATGAATAATTCTCTAGTTGAAAGAAAAAACTTCTTGGTAATCGGACAAGTAGTTTTTTGTGTAATCTCACAAACCAAACGGGGGGGGGGGGGGGGGGGGGGGGGATTTAGCCTGAAGGTAATTAGAGTCCGCAAGTGAAAATTCACTCCATGTCACATTTCTTAAATTATTGTCAGAACTTCAATTTGCTGCATCTTATTTCTGAGGAAACTTCCAAAAAAATCTAAACCCATCAACAACAGAATCAACTTGAAGTACTAACCACATGTGTAATTCCAATAGTTATCAATAGATGGCGCATGATTTCTCTACCATCGGCCGTTCACAGCAGTTTTTTAACATCTAATCAAACTAATACAGAGAATTAACATCGGTGGTTTTACTTATAAGGTGAAACATCTTTGTGTGTTGAAGCTCAACATCTTGTCTCGTGTGCCGCTGTCGTTTTGCATGAGCACGATCACGGTTCAGGGAAAGTTCGTCCTCATCCGGCTTCGCTCACACTCTAATTCACTATTTAGAAAAATAAGCAAAAGTCTTATTTCCGAAACGCAAACTGGATTAAACAGAAAATGTTCCAGTCTTATAAAAGAATTCATTTCAATGAGGAATGTGAGATATGTTTTGGCGCCACTAGATAAAACCGGGATCAACTTTCCCCCAGTTTCATGCAAAACTAAAACCTTTGATAGAAGTTTATGGCAAAGACATTATAATGTGTTTTTATCATAAAAACATCGGAGCTTATAAATCATCGAAGAAGTCTCGTGTTGATATTAATGTTTTTCTTTCTGTGATGTATAGTGTTGGAAATGGCTTCTGAATAATGTGTCTTTATTTTCATTTTGACTCTGTCGTCTGTGTCGGACGTTTCTGTGAAGACAAAAAGACGTAGTCTTGTTCTTGGTTTGAAAGTTGTGTTCTTCAAACTCACTGTTTTTCTTTTTTTGTCAGTGGAGAAGAAACGTTTCTCTCCCGTGTAAAAAAAAAGGTTTTTGTTTGATTCATCTCTGTCTGTCGCTGTGTGCATCTGTGGCTGTGACAACTCCGACCAATAAACAGTGGGTGGCTTGTTACGACGTTCTGCTGTTTGATGGTTTTCATTCAGAACCAAAAGAAAAGTGGTTTTGTCATGAGGCCTCGTACGTTTCTGCAGTCTGGCCTCGATGCACTCGTCCAGGCCAGACTGTGAACTAAGATGGAAGACGTGACAGCTTCCCAAAACTGAAGCCAACACATTTATATCTCCCCCTGGTGGCTGGCTGGAGTATCGGTCATACACCCCATCCAACCCTAGATCTTCCTGTTTGAGTTTTTCAATTGTGAATTCTAATCAGTTCATACATGAGTCAAAATTAACATTTGTACTAAATTTCAAGAACTACTCTTAAGTTATTTTTGTCGATATTGCATTGAAAAGCAAAACATGTGCTGAATGAGGTCACTGGGAGCTGGAAGTTTGACCTTCGGCCACCAAAAATGAATCAGTCTCTCCGTGAGTCCAACTGAACGTTTGTACTCAAATTGAAGAAATTCCCACAAGGTGTTGTTGACATTTTGTGTTCACAAGGCAACAATTGTGCTTTGTGAGGTCACAGTGAACTCGACCCTTTATCTTTAACCACCAAATTGCAATTGCTTCATCCTTGAGTCCAACTAAACGTTTGTTATTTAGTTCACAAGAAGAGGACAGACGAACAGACAACCCCAAAACTGAAAAAACGTCTTATTTATTTGTCTTTGGAGCATGAACACGTGTGTTACATGTGAGACGAGTGTCAGCTCAGTGTGGGTGTATCTGATGTCAGCTCTGGCTGTTGAACCAGTGCAGGATCTCCTGTTGGTTCAGCTGAAGCCACTTGATGTTGGCTCTGGTTCTCTCCACGGCCTGTTCCACCGCCAGCGTCGCAGAACCGAACCCGGCTGCACTGTTCTGCTCCACGAACTCCTCCAGCTGGGAGACACGGGAGAACAGTTCAGACAACAGTCCCACGTTTACACGTTAAGTTAGATTCAGTAACGACTGCAGACCTGTTGAAGTTCAGCAGCTGTGGAGAACCTCGCGGTGACGCCGCTGATCATGGAGGCGAAGGAGAAAGAGCCCACGCCATATCTGAAAAAAAAAACCACTTCTAAAAAAACACTTCTAACAAACTAAATCGGATTCTTAAGAGAAAAAACACATTTATTTTAGCAGTTTTTAACCTGAGCAGAACACTGGAGCTCTCAGCCAAGCTCCAGGACACTACACGTCCACCTACACTTGCCGCCTGCACCCATTGGACGGTGCTAGCTGTCAATCACACTGCGGTTTCCTCCCCCCAACACATCCGGTGCTTTATGGTCTGTTTGACTCTAAATGATCATAATTTACTAAATGAACATCAGTTGTTTGAAGAAGACTTTTTAATGTTTACTGACATTATAAAGTGAGAAGTAGAGTCATTCTCTATAGAGTTCTATAGAAACTACCAATGTAGTCGCCCCCTGCTGGTCATTACACAGAAGACAGGTTTCAGGCTCTTCACTTTCCAGACCCGAAGTCTATGTTTTATATACCGACAATGAACAAAGTTTGTTTACATTTGTGTGTCTCTTCGTCTCTTCAGGCAGAGCGATGTCATCTGTTTTCCTATTGGTCAACGCCACTGAGGTGAAGTTTGAAACAAATCTTACTCAACATTCTTGTCTTTCTGTGGCGTCGTCCATCGATTGTTTCTGAAGCAACCCGACGCCGTACGTCTTCCATGTCGAAATATAATCCACAGTCAAAATGTTACTCACTGTGTGAACATGTACTCCCACTGATCCCGGACAAAGTCCCAGGCCAGACTCTGTCCCTCCCTGTTGCTGGCGACAGACGTGATGACGGAGGTGGCGTCCTGCTTTCGGATCATAGCTGGATTCAAGGTGTGAGACAGAAACCTGTGAACAGAACCAAGATGGACACGTTTCAGGGTTCGTTTCAGTCGTGAACAGATTCAGACGTCTTCTGCTTCTTTCTTAATCACACAACCTGTTAAAAACTTTCCATTTTCAACAGGCCCCCGACTCGTTTATTGAATCTGTACGTTACCCTCCTCTTCAGGGTGGAAGGATACGCACCTCTGCAGCAGCTGCTTGTTTTTGGTGCAGGCCAGTGCAGACATGAGTTTGCTCGCCTCGCTGGCTAATGTGGCGTTCTTGAACTGCGACCAACCAAACTCCCACTCGGCCTCGTCGCCTGCCGCCACAGCGCTGCAGTACACGGTCGTACGCAGGTTAGGATGGATCCTGACGAGAGAGCTGCAGTTAATACACTGACTGACTGAATATTATGAAAAACTGATTTCCTCAGTGTTTGTGCACGTTAATCTGGATCTTTGTTGTGCGTCTGTGTTGGTCAGTGATTTTACAGAAGTTCAGAGAAGTGACTGATGCATTTCACCATCCAGCATGAAGCTGCTCTGTTATCCACTCAGGTCACCACTGGTTAGCCACTGGTGACTGGTAAGCCAGTTTTGGGAAATGACCAATCAGAGATGAGATATACTGGAATTAAAGCAAATAAACATTTTCTTAGATAGATTAGAAAGACATAAGATAGACCAACGGATTGTCTCGGGGGTTTTCCATCCACTGTTTGAACCAGGCCGTGGTCAAGTTCTGACATTCTGTGAGTCCTGTCCTGCAGCCCATAGAGATGGCATTGACCTGGTTGTACCTGCAGGGGGAGACAAACTTGTTAAAACATGTTGAGTTGTTAAAGTTTATTCTATCAACAGAACAAAGTTGTCAAGTGTTGGCCATGACAGCGATAACAGACTTGAAGTATAATTCGCAACAGTTACGAATGTTCGTCTTCTGGAGAATAATGTGTGACTGCAGCTTGTTTCTACTTCTGCTGCTGGAACAGCGACAAATTTGATCACATGAACAAATCAGCCAAGAATCCATGAAATTTCGTTGCAGCTCCTGATCAGGAGGCAGAAAACTAACGTAGTATTCAAGTTTACTCACTGGTCAGTGAGTCCGTCAGGAACACGGGTCCAGTTTGATGTTATGTTCTTAAAGTGCAGGAACAGTGGAGTCACCAGCTTCCTCATGTAGTTCTGGAGGTTTTACAGAGAGGAGAGTGAACGACGCTGGTTAATCTGAAGACTCAAACTGAAGCTGCGTGTCAATCAAAAGTACCAGCAACTTAATTAAACGTATTCAAAACTGAGCTGTTCCACCACAGTCCAGTAGGTGGCAGTAATGTGGAAGACTATACAACAATGATGATGCCATATAAATTGACGGATAAGTATTTGTGCAACAATTATAAATATTCACATGTGAACAATGTTATCGTGACTAAATCTATTTTTGTTTTGCAGCTGCAGGTTTTTAAAAATGGTGGCTGAGAGAAAATGGACTGCTCGACCAATCATGCATCTTCAACGCTGCAAGCCCCCCCCCCCCTAAAGGTCACGTACTTTTTTGTGGGTAAAAAGATTTGCAGTATCTTAATTTAGACCCTAGTTCCTCTGGTTGAAACAGAGATTCACTGACGAACATCATCTATTTGCTCTGACGTACTAAAATCCAACAGAAGTGAAACTCTGAAACACACAGGTTACTCTACATGTGATGTGCTGCACCTGCATCGGCTGATAGGCGTCAGTACGGTCCAGCATGAGGTCGTAGTACTGCAGATTATCCAGAGCCGACTGCCAGGGCATGTACTCGGTCTCCAGCAGCAGGTAGGAGGTCGTCCTCAGAGCCAGAGAGGTGGAGATGAACTGAGCTCTGCAGAGACAAGAGCTCGTCACGTGATTCAGATACAGAACACTTTTACACATATCGTTTTTTTTCTGTGTATCTGTCTTTGAAATAGGTTGAGAAATGAGATATAAAATTGTTTTGATTGTGAAACAATGATGAATAGAAGGGACCCGACAGACCGGGTCATATTTATTTATTAACTTTATGGATCAGTTTATTGAGTTTTGAGCACAAAGGTTGCTGATGTCGTTCTACTGCTCAATGGTCACATCATAAATGAAAGAAAACTTCAAGGAACTCTTAGATCAAGACGTTTCTTCAGAAGAACAGTTATCTGCAGGATGCTGTCGGATTCATTCACAACCAGGACGTCTGCCCTGCATGAAACCGCAGTGTTGCATGATGGGAAAGGGAAACTATTGTGAGGTAACGCAAAAGAATTCAGAGAAAACGTGAAACATATTACGTACGAATGAAACCAGGCGTGAAAATGAGGTGAAACCTGAAAGTAAACGGACGTACCGGGCCAGGTTGAAAGCATCGTCCACCAGCTGGGCTCTGTTGTTCACCGGTATCACCTGGACAACAGATTCAGCTCAGTCACAGGATTTCAAACACAAGCAACTCATCAATAAAACACTGAAGAAACAAAGGAAGCACAACTGCAACACTCTGTCAGTTTCTAGATAAAAACACCTTTTACAAGAAGACAAGAACGAGACAATCAAGACTCTTTATTTGTAACTTTCCCTTTTCCAGAGGATGTAAAATGTGACACACTCAGACTTCACTGTACCTGGTGCTCTGAGTCCAGCTGAGTGAGGAGCCGCTCCCAGTTCCCCAGGTCGTAGTTGACTCGGTAAAATCCAGTGACATTGACGTTGGCCAGAATCCACAGACCTCCAGTCCTCATCTCCAGGTTCACAGCTGACAGAGGAAAAAACAGACGGTAAAAACAGCCTGAAAGTTTTAGCTTCACAATTAATTATCTACATTTACTTAATTCGTGAAATATCACACACCTTCCTTTTCCATCAGCCACCACATGTCTCTCTGGACTTCACCGGACTTCATCCACCGAACAGGAATCATCCACTCGTACCTGAGGGTGGGGGGGGGGGGCGGAAAATACACTTTACATCCCAACTCAGGCAAGAGGACGACGAGACGAATACACATAAAGATAACTTATTTACAACGTCTCTGCACCGGAGTGAGGATTAATCCTTACATCTTAAACTATAGACTAATCCCTGCAGAGATTATGAAATGTGCTGCGTACCTGTAAGGGGATTCCACTGTGACCTTTGACTCTGGATCCAGCAGAAAGTGCTTCTGGGATACCGCTCCTGTGGTGGTATCTATGGTAACCACAGGGAAGCCCATCTGGAGCACCCAGCGGTTCATGATGTCACAAACCGGACCAGGAAGTGACACGTTGTTGGCTTCCACCACCTGTTGGGACAAACTTAGTGTCAATTCAAGGGGCTGCGTCCTTTTTTGAAAATATAGAAATCTTCCATCTTACCAGTTGTAAATGTTGCCACAAGTCATTTCCTACTGTGTTACTGTAGGCGAAGTGATTGAGGTATCGCTGGAGACAAAAGGAAGAAGAGACAGTGAAACGATCAAATATAAAACCCTGTTGTCATCAGGTTTTTACTGAATTAGAGGGAGATTCATCACATCAACATGTTTTTGTTGTAATATTAAAAAAACGTACATTGAGTCCCTGGACAAAGATCGACTCGGAGAGAAAATCTGACAACATCCGAAGCACGGCTGCACCCTGAGGAGATAACATGTCAATAATAAAACAACTTACATTACATAGAAAATATATAAAACCTAACATCAAACATAAACAGGAATCATTTATCCAGAGTATAAAATCAGATTAGTTTACTTTGCTGTACGAGATGACGTCAAACTGTTCGCTGATCTGGTCTGGAAGGATGATGCTGTCTTCTTCAGAGGACAGAGGATGAGACGAGGTCAACGCATCCACCGCAAACACTCGGTGGACGTCGTCAAGTATTATCAGGTCTTTCTGGAGCAGGGACAGAAACGTATCCAGATTATTTTCACGTTATGAGTCTTTAATGTGACGTTCAGCTTGGACCCCTGAGTTCTGACCAGGTTCCAGGCAGGCTCGGCGTGATCTGCTCCCAGGTACGACACGTAGGAAGCGAAGCCCTCGTTCAGCCACACCTCGTTCCACCAGCGCAGAGTCACCAGGTTTCCAAACCACTGCAGCAGAGGGTTCACTGATCACTGAGTGAACCAGACAACACACACGAGACAATACAACAACAACAGGAGAGGAAGAGTTCACCATGTGTGCCAGTTCATGAGCGATGATGGTGGCAGTGGTCTCCTTGTTTCTGATGGACGAGGTCAGAGGGTCGTAGAGAAGATTGGTTTCTCTGTACGTCACCAAACCCCAGTTCTCCATCGCACCAAAGTAAAAGTCGGGTAGAGCGATTTGATCTGAGAGGCAGAGAGAAGATTTAATGACCCACAGTCACACACGGGACGACTGTGACCAGGCGCAGGAACATGGATCATGTCAGGAATGTCAGATATACATGATGAGAGATGATAATGAATGATGAGAGCAGACGGACCTGACTTGCTCAGCGGGTAGGAGATGTTATAGTACGACTGGAGGAAGTCCAGCACAGGTCCAGTCACATTGAGGGCGTAGTCTCCTTGTCCCTGATCGATGGCCGACCTGCGAGCCCAGATACGGATCTGAAGACACAGCAGCAGATCTGGGTTATCTTTTATAAAAGATGATGTAAGGATAAACTAGAAAATACACAGTGCGCAAAAAACAAGCAAAAGATATCGAAATTGTGAAAACAGAAATACGAGATTGCAGAGCTCAATAATCAAATAAGGTTATGTTTTTTTTTGTAATTGTAATAACCTTCCAGAGTGGTTGGTCCACTAACCATGAGGCCGGTGGTTCGATTCCCAGCTCCTCAAGTCTGCATGCCCACACTGAACCGCCTTCAGTGTGAATGTTGCGTGACAGAAATGTAATATAAAGCACTTAAAACTATCGATAACACTAAAATCTGTCCGTAGAGAAGAACATTTAAAATCTGTGTTATTTTAACTGTGACTATTTGGTTGTGTTGTGAGTATTTGGTTGTGTTGCGAGTATTTGGTTGTGTTGTGAGTATTTGGTTGTGTTGCGAGTATTTGGTTGTGTTGCGAGTATTTGGTTGTGTTGTGAGTATTTGTTGACAAACTGATGATGTTAAAGTGAAGAACATCATGGAGACGTTTACCAGAGTGTCTCCTTGTGCAGCACTGAGGTGTGTGTAGTCACAGACGATGAGGGCGAGCAGATACGTCGACATTCTCTTGGTCGGCTCGAACGTGGTCTGTGTCACAGCCACTCCGTTAATTGTGGTGTTGACAATTTCTATCAAGAAAAGTGGATGAAAATTAAAGTGATATCTGATTTTGGAAAATACTTTATTGGTTTGTTTCTCATGGATCCTTCATGGGCTCATTTTTCTATTTAGTGTTTACTCGAAATAGAGCCGCTGTGGTCCGTGCTGCCTTCACTGACCTCTCTCCATCCCGTTGGACAGGGCCACGGTTCCCGGTGGATGAGTGAGCGTGATGTAGAAAACAGCTTTCATCGCTGGCTCGTCGAAACAGGGGAAGGTTTTTCTGGCGTGAGTCGGATGCATCTGAGACGTGGCGACGATCCTGGGAAATTCAATTTTACCGATTTTTAAATCATCTCAATCACCCAAAACTGATTTAGAGGAGAGCAGGAGTTAAAGAAAACGTACTTTCTGATTCCGCCCTCCTCGTACTCGCTCCTGTAGAATCCTGCCAAGTCGTCAGCGAGTTCTCCTGTGAACTCGGTGTACAGCTGATATCTCTGTCCTGCAGTTAGTTCACTGTCCAGCTGGATGACGAGGTACTGAGTGTCCGTCTGCAACCAGGTGGACTTGATGCCGGGAGCAGAGCCACCGCCTGCACCACAGACGGTACGGAGGGGACAGACACGAGGAAAGACGGAGTGACAGTTTGTCAAAAATAAAACCATCAAGAATTAATAATTTAAATAACCGCAAACATAAATTTTACTCTATATTCATTTACCAGAGTTGAATTTCCATATTTAAACGAAATGATTTTTCTTTTTTGTGTGTTCTGGTGAAAGTTTGTTGAAATTTCAAGTGAAGAATTTTTATATATTTTGTAACTGTGTTTAAAATATTTATAAATAATAAATATGTAATTATATTATCAATGTTTAGTTTAATTATCAACATCGACAGTGTGTGTGTGTGTGCGTACCTGTAGCAGTGACACTGACAGTGTGTGTGTGTGTGTGTGTGTGTGTGTGTGTGTGTGTGAGTGTGTACCTGTAGTGGTGACTCTGACAGTGTGTGTGTGTGTGTGTGTGTGTGTGTGTGTGTGTGTGTGTGTGCGTACCTGTAGCAGTGACTCTGACAGTGTGTGTGTGTGTGTGTGTGTGTGTGTGTGTGTGTGTGTGTGTGTGTGTGAGTGTGTACCTGTAGTGGTGACTCTGACAGTGTGTGTGTGTGTGTGTGTGTGTGTGTGTGTGTGTGTGTGTGTGTGAGTGTGTACCTGTAGCGGTGACTCTGACAGTGTGTGTGTGTGTGTGTGTGTGTGTACCTGTAGCGGTGACTCTGACAGTGTGTGTGTGTGTGTGTGTGTGTGTGTGTGTACCTGTAGCGGTGACTCTGACAGTGTGTGTGTGTGTGTGTGTGTGTGTGTACCTGTAGCGGTGACTCTGACAGTGTGTGTGTGTGTGTGTGTGTGTGTGTGTGTGTGTGTGTGTGTGTGTGTGTGTGTGTGTGTACCTGTAGCGGTGACTCTGACAGTGTGTGTGTGTGTGTGTGTGTGTGTGTGTGTGTGTGTGTGTGTGTGTGTGTACCTGTAGCGGTGACTCTGACAGTGTGTGTGTGTGTGTGTGTGTGTGTGTGTGTGTGTGTGTGTGTGTGTGTGTGTGTGTGTGTGTGTGTGTACCTGTAGCGGTGACTCTGACAGTGTGTGTGTGTGTGTGTGTGTGTGTGTGTGTGTGTGTGTGTGTGTGTACCTGTAGCGGTGACTCTGACAGTGTGTGTGTGTGTGTGTGTGTGTACCTGTAGCAGTGACACTGACAGTGTGTGTGTGTGTGTGTACCTGTAGCGGTGACTCTGACAGTGTGTGTGTGTGTGTGTGTGTGTGTGTGTGTGTGTGTGTGTGAGTGTGTACCTGTAGCGGTGACTCTGACAGTGTGTGTGTGTGTGTGTGTGTGTGTGTCTGTGTGTGTGTGTGTGTGTGTACCTGTAGCGGTGACTCTGACAGTGTGTGTGTGTGTGTGTGTGTGTGTGTGTGTACCTGTAGCGGTGACTCTGACAGTGTGTGTGTGTGTGTGTGTGTGTGTGTACCTGTAGCGGTGACTCTGACAGTGTGTGTGTGTGTGTGTGTGTGTGTGTGTGTGTGTGTGTGTGTGTGTGTGTGTGTGTGTGTGTGTGTGTACCTGTAGCGGTGACTCTGACAGTGTGTGTGTGTGTGTGTGTGTGTGTGTGTGTGTGTGTGTGTGTGTGTACCTGTAGCGGTGACTCTGACAGTGTGTGTGTGTGTGTGTGTGTGTGTGTGTGTGTGTGTGTGTGTGTGTGTGTGTGTGTGTACCTGTAGCGGTGACTCTGACAGTGTGTGTGTGTGTGTGTGTGTGTGTGTGTGTGTGTGTGTGTGTGTGTGTGTACCTGTAGCGGTGACTCTGACAGTGTGTGTGTGTGTGTGTGTGTGTACCTGTAGCAGTGACACTGACAGTGTGTGTGTGTGTGTGTACCTGTAGCGGTGACTCTGACAGTGTGTGTGTGTGTGTGTGTGTGTGTGTGTGTGTGTGTGTGTGTGTGTGTGTGTGTGTGTGTGTACCTGTAGCGGTGACTCTGACAGTGTGTGTGTTGCTCAGCTCGGTGTAGTTCAGCTTGTTGGAGTGAATCAGGATCAGTTCGGTTTCTTTCACACACTCAAACTCAGCAGTGGATTTTCCTGCAGATGCACAAAAGAAGGAGAAGAAAACCAGAAGCTAAAAGACGACATGTGGTTTTAACTAATGTTGCATCTCTGCATCAGAGCAGAATACACACGACCTGAAGCGTATACAGATCAAAAATCATTTATGATCATATGGGAGGAATTTACCAACAATCTGCTTATTTTCATGTTTCATGTTGTTTTTTACAGACGTTTAACCTGCAACAGATGAAAACTCAGTGTGCTTAAATCACTTTCACATGATGGAGCCAAACAGCTCGTCTGATTTATGGTGCACCAGGTTTTTTCAATAAAATAAAGAATTCTTTAAAAGGACACCCCAGTGATTTCGAGGCTGGTGAACAAAGCACAAGATGACGTGAGAATGATTACAAAACATAAGTATGACTTTATATTGGAAGCATGTGCTGTTCTGAATAAGACTATAAAAGATCGATGGCACCAATAGAGACATGAAGAATGTGTATCTTCATCGTGTGAGGTTTTATCTGTTTACTGAGACACGTGAGTCCAGAGCAGATAAGAGACTTTTATCACCTGTAAAAATGTAGAGGCCAGAGTTTGGGTCACGGCTGAGACGAGGCCACAGGCTGATGTTGTAATGTTCAGGGACCAGAGCGCTGGAGAGACGATGCCTGAGCCCAACACAAAACTCTACTGAGCATATATACACATACATGTAATATATCTGTACAAAATGAATATTTATAGATTTATAAACTGCACGTATATGTACAGAATCTATGTTCATTAGTTCACAAACCGGATAAATCACCTCTGTAGGTTTCAGGTTAGGGTGTAAACCATGAGTGTAAATAAAGATGGACGACATGACAGCATGGTATAGGTCATAAACCCATAATAACTGTCAGCAGATGGGACATGCACCCAAAATACACATAAAAGATGTTTTCTGTCATTTTAGGTTGTTCTCATCCCACGGTCGTTGTTCAAGTGTTCATGTTTCTGATGAGTTTGGTTCTTATTAGTTATTTGATGATGTAAAAACTGGGTGAAACGTCATGATTGACAGCTGAAGACACAAATTAAATCAATTTAAATCTGTTAAAGCTGAATATTTAATTACTTTACATTAGTTTCAAACCTGGGAACAAAAGAACAATTGATCAACCAGACACAGTATGATAACCAGATAAAATAATAAAAGACAGGAGATAAAGGTGAAATAAAGACGAAGTCATAAAATACTAAAAGAGGATAAACTAAAGATAAATTAAAACAGTTTTAAAAGAGAGGAGATAAAGATAAAATAAAGATGATATAATGTGTTCATGTTGCTGGTGAGTTTGGTTTTAATTAGTAATTTGGCTGAAACATCATGATTGACAGCTGAGACTGACTCAGCCACCGCTCCTTAACTCCACGATCACTTCTGCACAGACTCCAACTAACGTCGACAGCACAAGATGGCCGCTCCCTTGTAGGGGAAACAGTGGGCGGAAGTTGAGACGCGTCGTGCATCTTTATTCTCAGTCTACGAGTGTCCGTCACCTACCTGTCCCAAGGAGCTGTGACGTCATCACCCCCGTCTCCCCCCGTCAGGGCAATAGTCCACAGCGTGACAATGGTCGCCACGGAGACCATTGCCAAGACCACGCACAGAACACACAACTTTGTGACTCGGCAGCTTTTCCCCATGTTCCGACACGCGGCGCGCAGGTTTCCACACTGAGAGGAAAACACCAGCCGCTGTGGAAAAACAAAGCTCGTCTGGTTTCTGTGATGCAGAAGTGATTCGTCATCTTCTTTATCTACCGCAATAATTTATTGGCTGTTGACAGATCAGTTATAAAAACCAGTCTGCTGACGGTTCACATGCAGAGGACGTTAAAAGGTTTTATTGTCTTTCTCTCACGATGTTCACAGGTCAAAGCTTTAGTTCAGTTCAGCTGTTATCAGAGTCTGTGTGTGTGTCTGTGTCTGTGTGTGTGTGTGTGTGTGTGTGTGTGTGTGTCTGTGTGTGTGTGTGTGTGTGTGTGTGTGTGTGTGTGTGTGTGTCTGTGTGTGTGTCTGTGTGTGTGTTCTGTGTTCTAATGTTCGTAAAGCAGATTCCTCTCAGTGTCATGTTTACTGGATGTAACTAAACATTAATTCCTCCTCTTACGCTCTTTTAAAGGCTTGATTTACTTAATTTACTTCATAATATACTGAAATAGTGTAAATTAAAAATTTAGAGAAGCTGATGTTGTGACGTGTTTAAATTTGTCTGTTTATTTTATCCGTTTCTTTTGCCACTACTTTTGAATAATGTATTATTTTATCTCTTTGATTTTAGATTTTATGTGATATGATTTGCTGTCATTGATTTTAACTGATTCGTTTTCTTGTCTGCGTTTGTTCTCCTGGTGAAGCACCTTGAAATGAATGGCTTTTATTATTATTAATATTATTATTATTATCAATATTTTACTGTATCTTTTACTGATGTCTTTTAATCAAATTGCTAAATGAATTTATTAAGCCAAAAGGGGGAAAGGTTAAAGTTTATTACGACCTCTGCCAGAGCGGTTATGTTTTCCATTCGCTTGTTTGATCGTTTGTTTTCAGCAGGATTACGGGAAAAACCACTCAACCACTTTCTCTGTCATTCTGTGGAGGGGAGGGGACAGGGAACCAAATTACATCTTGGTGCTGATCCAGGATCTTTTTCTCACTTTCTTATATTTATGAGTGTGTGTGATTTAGTTGTATTTGAGTTAAGGGACCGTTGGGCCTTGGCCGTGCTTTGCTTATTTTACTTTTCTTCTTGTATACCTGTCTATCAATTTCCTGATTGATCAATATCGTATTGACAGGTGGTTTTTATTTATTTTTTCATGTGCACCTGTAATCCTTGAGGAAAATAAAAATTAAAAAAAATGTTTAAATCAGAACAATAAATACGAGAAAATGTCTTCAACTTTATCAGAAATTATTTTGTATTGTGACAAGAAAATAAACATCTACTCTTTAATTTACAGAAAAACAGAAGAAGATAATAGTATTATTAAATACAGAGCTGATATGAACAAAAGAGGATGAACATGTTTTTCTTTACACGACATTACAAGAACAATACAAACTGTAATTTTGTTCATTTCAGAGATTTCGTGTATTTAAAACTGTGATTTAAAAAAGTATAATACAAACAACAACAAAAACATCTTCTCTCCAGCTTTAAATATCAAAACATCATTTCTGATTATACTTTTATTGTCTAGGTTTTGAAATACACTAATTCTACTTTTTCCAGTTGAGTTGTGCAAAATCTCCTCCTCCTCCGAGCGAGATTCGTCGTATTAAAAAAAGGATTGTTTCTAATCACATGTAAATAAAGGGTGAACACGCGGCTTCATCAGGGCTTCGTTTTAGCCACGAACCACTTCAGGACGTTCTGCTTGTTCTCCGCGATCCATTTTATGTTGCCGATGGTTCTCTCGATGGACTGATCCACCGCCAGGGTGCCGGAGCCGAAACCCACCTCTGCGTTATCGGCCTTGAACTGCCGCAGCTGTGACGATGAACAAAACAGAGAAATGAGCGTCTGGGGAAGTGACTCAGCAGTTTGACGTGATAACAACACAGATGACTGGGATGACAACGTGTGGAAAACCTCCTCCTGGGTAATAAACTCATGAAAACACCAGTGTTACAGGTTACAAAGGAAATTAGTGTCAGATCAGAATCGGCAAAGCTTATGTTCTGATCTTAAATTAGAAGCGTTACCTGCGGATTCTGCCTCCTTCATTAAACAATAGCGTGTTTCGCTATATCAAGGAGAAGCACTTCAATGCTCAGGTGTTGTAGCAACTGCAGCTCAAGTTAAAGCAGAAAAGCTAAAGAGACAAACGCTGCGTATATGTGTCGTTCCATAAAAACTCATAGTGGAATATCGAACCTGTTTCAGCTCAAACTCAGTGGCGAAGCGTTTTGTGACGCCATTGATGAGGTTGGAGAAGGAGAACGATCCACCACCGTACCTGTGAGGGAAAATAAAACCATCAGCTGCAAATTAAAACCACTTCTACTACGTTTGGCCTTTAAACGGTTTGTTCTCTTAATCTACGAACTCAAAGTAAAAGAAGCTGAATGACATGATAGCTTAATGCACATGTGTACAGACTAATCTCATTAAAAGATGTTTTAATAAAAGCATCTACATTCTACTGGAGATGGAAATATAGGAATCAATCATGTTGCTGTAGGTGCAGCAGCCTGAGACCAGAAGAGAATTACAAGTCAGACATACAAAAGACGGAGAAATACGCACTGCTTATATTTGTGAACAATTTTAATAGTTAAAAGCACTTAAACTCTGCTCATCATCGTTTGAGTCGTGACCAAAGTTCGTCTGAGTCAATAAAAGCTCTCACTGATGATAAGCTGCACTTTAAAACCACAGTAAATCTTTTTATGTGTAGCCGTGCTTCACTTCGTGTTTCCTAACACTCCATAAACCTGCGTTTATAACCTTCTACTCCCATTGAAAGTGTCGTATTCTGGACTAGATGCTGAGCACAGCTGAATCTCTGTAGACGATAAAACGTTTCTCACGTTTCAATGTGAGGCAGCGACGTTAGAAAATGTTGAGTCATACTCACTGATTGAAAATGTACGACCACCGGTCCCTGACAAAGTCCCACGCCAGAGACTGACCAACCACGTTGTTGGCGATGTAGACGATAGTGGAGGTGGCATCCTGCTTTCGGATCATGTCTGGATCCAGAGTGTACTCCAGGTACCTGAGAGCATTAACACACAGCAGCAGGAGAAGTTTATATATATATATATATATATATGTGTGTATAAATGTGTATTTATACTGTATAAATATTGGTAAGTTGAGCAGACCTTTGGAGCAGCCACGGTTGTTTTGTGCAGGACAGAGCCGAGCGCAGTTTTTCTGCTTCACTAGCGATCGTGGCGTTCTGAAACTCCGACCAAGCAAAGTCCCACTCTTTAGCGCCACCTGCTGAGATGGCGTTGCAGTACACCGTGGAGCGTAGGTTGGGGTGGATCCTGAGGAAGAGATGAAGTGTCTAAATCTCAGTACAGCACAGATAATGCAGTTTAAGAGTAATATAGTAAGTATTCCATTGGGAAGGTGTTTACACTCACGGGTTCATCTTTGTGTCCATCCACTGTTTGAACCATCCCTTCACCAGGGTTTGACATTCCTCATGGCCCGTCTTACACGCCTGGCTGATGGCGTTCACCTGATTGTACCTGAAGGAGACATGAGAAGGACGAGCGTTAGAAGACGTGAAGAGGATGTGGGGGAGCAAAGAAAGACGGAATAAGAGAATAAAACAGGGGTGTTTGTGAAGTGCTCTGGACGACTGAGGGATCTTTACTCACTGGTCCATGTGTCCAGTCGGTACTTTAGTCCAGTTTCCAGTCAGCGTCTTGTAGTGATCAAACAGAGGGACGACCTGTTTCCTCAGATAATCCTAAAAACAAGGAGAACATGCTGCAGTTAAGGAAATCTGATATTTCCATTAAGGTTCAGATCATGAAAGCAACTCAATTAGCTTTGCTTCTTTATGTCTTCATGTCTTTTTTAATGTTGCACACCTGCATGGGGCCGTAAACCTCGCTGCGGTCGAACATGAGGTAGAAGAAGTTCAGGTTTCCCAGAGCCGATTGCCAGGGCATGTAGTCTCTCTCCTTGTTCAGGTACTTGGTCGTACTGAGGGCGCGGACTGTCGGGATGATCTTTGCTCTGTGGAGTTTACAACATGTTATAAAGGAAGTTCTACATTCCACTCTTTAATACGCTGCAGAAATTTACGACATTGTCTTGATTTGTATGCTTGATGGTTTTTTACTGACATTTTTTTATCTTTATTCTGTTCAAATTAGGACTTTATTGACATATTGAGACTTTATTTTGTATTATATCAACTTTATTCTCGTAACGTTACAACTTTATTTTCTTAATGTTACAACTTTATTCTCGTAATGTTACGACTTTTGTTTCATAATAATACGACTTTTGTCTCGTTATCCGATGCTCCGTACTACAAAATATATTTGTAACGTCATAATTTTAAAGAAACAATCGAAAAATACATGACTCTGTGTAATGGGAGCTGTGCAGAAGTACTACCAGACTAATATTTCTGGCATTGTTGTTGTTATTGATATTATTAAAGGATTTTGCTAACTGGATCAACTTTGATAAAGTATTTTGGCTTTATTGAAGGCAACAAGTTAAAAGTAACAATTTCCTGCCTTTGCTTTCATCCTCTGTTCAATATAACATCAGCTGGACTCACCTGGCCAAGTTAAAAGCATCATCCACCAGCTGAGCTCTGTTGATCACTTGAATGAGCTGGAAAAACAACATGTCTCTGTTAGTTCTCTTGAAAGGAAACATTAGGAAACATGTTTGTATGAAGGCATCCGTCAGAAGTGTCTTACGCTATGATTGGTGCTCAGAGCGTTTAGCAGCTTGTCCCAGTTGCTGTCGTCATAGTTGACTCTGTAGTAACCCACCACATCGAGGTTGGCCAGCACCCAGTCGCCTGCTGTCGTCTTCATCGCTTCCTGTGTTGCTACAGACGACAAGGAGGTCGGAGTTAGAACGTTTTCTCTCCTCGGAGTCTGAACTAAGCTTCATGTGTTTGTTCCATTTGTTGGGACATGGTTTTTGGGAAACCAAAGGTCGGCCTCCATGTTCAGTCAAAGCCTGAAGCCGCATGTTCCTTTGTTCCGGAGAAAACCAGAGCAAGGAACTCAGTCTCCCAGGGGGCATCAACGTCACACAGAGGTGTGAAACCTCCCCCCCCAGGGACACAGGTTTCAACTCCCATTGGTCACTCTGGACCCCATGACCTGTGAGGTCACCGGGCCAGTATAAGGCCTGTCCCCACTTTCTTCTATCTCTTTCTACACTCCCTCCATGGAGAGAAGGCTGTCGAGCCTCTTTTCCTGCATCGCCGAGGGAAGAAGCCTGGCTTCTCCAGCTCACATCTTCTCTTCCCATCCAACTCTTTGAGAGGAACACAAAGGTGCAGCTTCCAGCTCATCTCACCAAGGAAACCTCCTCGCACTCCAAGCTCTACCAACCCTTCAAGCAGCGACTCGATGTCCTGCTGGAGAACTTCAAACTGCAACACAGCTCAACAGAATCACTAAGGCAGGAGCCACAAGCCAGCAAGACGACTTCACAGAACTGCGAACTGCACAGCAACTCTTTTTCCCCTTTCCACGGACGGGTAACACAACTGGGCTTAATAATTATACTAGGCTAAGCAAGACTGTTTGTTCGATTCTGTGTGATGTTGTGGTGTTGTGATATTGTGGTTACAAGTTGTTGAGAAAGTTAATGTTAGTTATGCTCTTCAGTCCTTCCTTGCATGCATCTAGTAACTTTCTCTAATTTGGCACACATGCATAACTCTTCACCTACTTAGCTCGGACCCCCGCTACATGTCGTAAAGATTCCAATAGGGGGGGGAAGGGTGTTATCTTCAAAGTGTCCAGCCGCCATTTTGGAAGCACATAGACACACACATGCATACTCACATACCTATCTTTGTTTAGTAAGTACACCGTTAGTAATCTGTGTTTTTATACTTTATTATATTCATAATAAATGTTTTTCTTTCACAAATGTTTTTTTATTAATGTTGCATAAGTGAATTTTGCCAACCTCTACACTGTCAAGAACTCCATATCCTTGAACTTAGCTAACTATCTATATGGTAATTTTGGTTATAGTTATTAATTTAATTGTTAATCAGAGTTCCAAATTTGTAGTTAGTACTTTTATGAGACTTAATCAATAAATTGGCTATCTTTTCCCTTCCTTTGAAGGGTGGTCCCCCGAGGTAACTTTAATCAATTAAAGTTATTATTTAATATTAATATTACATTTTAATATTTAATATTTTATTTTGATAACCAAATTTATTGAATGCCGAAAGGCACACCATTTTATGGTATCACGTTTAATGCATTATGGTACAACACATTGTTAGTTTTGGTTTCACGTTGTAATTTAGGGACTAAAGAATTTTGTCCGACATACGCACGTCCTGTCGTCATCACCTACGTGGGCGGAGTCTAGATCTATACTTGACTCTGATTGGTTTATAGTCAATTGAGTTGTTGTATTCGCTAACGTTTTTGAATGAAGTGCGTAGAAAAAAATAGCTGTTCCTTTTGAAATGAGAAAGGGAATTAATTGGTTGGCTTTGTTAATATCGTTGCCACAGTAATATCTTTATGGTTCAAACATTATATTTGCGACAGGAGTTGAAAAGTGGACTCGCTACTCAAGGCACTCTCACGTGGTACATGATATGTACTGATATATGATGTATACTTATTAATTTGACTTCGATTGCTGAAGGGCAAACCACAAAAAGACAGAAAGAATTCTGCGTGTAAATGAATGTGACTTGTTAAAATCCCAACATTGTTGCTGAGGTCTGTACATCATACCTGATTTTTGCTTCAGCCAATAAGGGGTCTGGACTGTTTCATTCTTAGTCCACTTGATTGGAACAATCCATTCGTAACTGAAGGTGAAACAAATACATCAATTAGTCTAGATTGTGTTGTTTATGCATTTTGCCTTTTGTGAAGACAAAAATGGAGAATTCCTATTTTGTATCAGTTAGTACGTCATGACTTTGTTGTTCTTATGAGAGGGAGCCAGGAAAGAAAGTGTGTGTTCATACTTGAAGGGAGACGGAGCTGTGACTTCAGAGTCTGGATCCAGGAGAAAGTGCTTCTGGGAGACGTCCCCACTGGTGGTGTTTATGGTGACCACAGGGAAACCCATCTGCAGCACCCAGGTGTTCATGATGTCCTGGACACTTTCAGTCAGGTTAGTGCCAGTGGCGTTAACGGCCTGTGGAAACAAAACTATAAGTAACAGACTATTCTAAATGTTCTAATGTGAAGAATCTGGAGAAAAGAACTTGCCATTTGCAAATGTTTCCACAGGTCGGTGTAAACTGCATTCCCAAATTCAAATTCCTTCAGGTAGGTCTGCAAGAGAAAACAAACAGAGGTTACTTAGCTTTGCAGGGTGAGACTTAGGCTTAATTCTTTAATTCATTCGTTAATTTCAACTTTCATTTTGTCGTAGCCGTTCTTATTGTCAACCATTGTTTTGTGCTTTTTTATCTGTTCTGGCACCGGAACCATTTTAAAAGTATCGATTTAGCACCGATATATGAAATAACTGAGACAAAACTCAGCCCTAATGAATGATCACATTCTCATGTTTGAGAAACAAACAGAGAATACATTTGCAAAGATTTGCCGATGTGGGAATTATTTCATCGTGTTCCTCAATGAGGTCCTTACCCTGAGTCCCATTACGAAGATGTCTTCAGTGAGGAAATCCGACAGCATTCTCAGAACAGAAGCTCCCTGAGGAACGACAAAGTCATTTGACATGTTCAGGTGAGGGAACTGTGTTTCAGCAACATTGTGACAAATCAATCAAGTCATTCAGACAATCCAATAGTTCTATGGGACAGAAATATAAAACATAACCTGGTTTGATTGATGTTAGGAAGATACATGATATGAGAGTGGGACACAAACGAAGACCCCCCAATGTAAATCATTGAAACTCATGAAGTGAGAACTTGGTTTAAGTGAAGGAGTGTGACGCCACCTTGCTGTAAGAGATGGCATCAAACAGCTCGCTGATCTGCTCTGGTCTCTGGATGTCTTCTTCTCTGGACGACAGCGGGTGAGAAGAGGCCAGAGCATCGACGGCAAACACCCTGTGGACATCGTTGAGCACGATGAGGTCTTTCTGTTGTGGGACAAATTAGACAGAACGCTGAAAACGCCACCGGACACCAGCTCCAGTGTTCTACATGAGTTCAGATTAGTCCATTGGGCGAGAAGGAGACACCATAGACTGGGAAATACTCACTATGTTCCAGTCTGGTTCGGCCTCGTTTGCTCCCAGGTACTCAACATAAGATGCAAAGCCTTCATTCAGCCACAAGTCATTCCACCACCTCAGGGTCACCAGATTACCAAACCACTATAAAGACAGCACAGAGAAAAATGTGTCAATGCCAAGAAAATTAGCATAAATGAAATATAAACAGCAGGAATGCAGACATGGTTTGGACTCGACTAATTTCAGATGCAACATCCGTGAAGCTACTTGAATATTTTTCAATTGAGACGTGAAGCAAAAGGCATCCAAGTCCTCTTGACCTTTGTTTCAAGGTTATGCAGAATTATCACTTTGTCTGTCTACTGGACGGATCACCACAATAATTTGCCGTTCTCTCCAGTGGTGTTCCCCAGGGTTTCCTCCTGGGTCCTATACTATTTTTACCTCAGCCTAGGAGCACATGATTCCGTTGTGTCTGTCTGTCTGATAGTCAACAGAATTATGCAAAAAGTACTGGACAGATAAACACAACACTTGGAAGGAGGAAGGATGTGGTATGTGTCAGGAAATACAGTTTGTTACTTTCTCTGCAGCGTTTCCCACAGAATGAATTCATATGAATGCACACGAACATCACTCTCACACACAACGAATACGAACGACAGATACACAGACAAAAGAAAAGCCTTGACATTAGCCTTGGTGGAGGTGAACCCAGAAATGACATTAAACATTAAAACGAACCATGTGAGCCAGTTCATGAGAGATGATGGTAGCAATCCTCTCCTTGTTGGAGTTGGAGGAGAATGTTTTATCGTAGAGCAGCGCCGTCTCTCTGTACGTGATCAGACCCCAGTTCTCCATGGCTCCAGCGTTAAAGTCTGGCAGAGCGATCTGATCTGTGTCAGGAAACAGATCATTCGTGGTTCATTGCCCAGAGAATAGAATAATCAAGTATAATTCATTATTTGACATTGTTTGGCCTCTCAAAGGCTTCATATGTGAAACAGAGAGTAACCTCCTCGGGTTGGCAGTTGCAGCTGACTGATTAGGGATCTACTCTCAGGGTGAAACCAGACTCATTCAAATCCAGATCATCATGTGGCTGACTCACCAGATTTGGGCAGAGGGTAACTGGAATTGTAATATTTCTCAAAGAACTTAAGGATGGGTCCAGTTTTGTTGAGGGCGTACTGTCCTTGCCCTGCATCGATAGCCGGCTTCCGGGCGAAGATACGGATCTGAGCAGACAATCAAACACATAAGCAACATCAATTTCTGTTGGCCTGAATATTTATTTATAGAAACCAGTGAACCTTTATGGTTTTAATTTGATACCAGCTGTTTAACGCATGCTATTAAAGTGAGAAACTGTGTTGTTTGTATCGTTTAACTTGTAACGAAAGTCGTAGTTAATAAAAAAGTCATGATTACAAAATAAGTTTGTCAGTAATAGAAACTGTCAGTTCTGAAAAATGCTGGCTGTTGCTGCTTCCTGTAAATACAAACTGAATTCATGACAGAGGTACGTGTCAGTTACCGAAACATCATCAACGGAGTTGTTGATGAAGCCGAACTCGCTGACGATGAAGGCCAGCAGGTAGGTGGACATTTTCTCAGTCTGCTCAAAATCTGTCTGCATCAGACTCTTGCCCTGAATGGTGACGCCCCTTGATTCTGTACAAGAGAAAAGTTATTTTTATGTATCTTCCTCATTCATTCATTATGTCCTAGACGGTGAATATAAACGTGTTATTGTCGTGCAACTCACCTTTTTCTGCCCCGTTGGACAAGGCAACAGTTCCAGGGTCGTGGATCAGAGTGATGTTGAAAGTAGCCTTCATAGCCGGCTCGTCAAAACAGGGGAAAGCCTTTCTGGCGTCTGTCGGCTGCATCTGAGTGGTCGCAACAACCCTGACAGGAAAAAGACAAATTAGGTTTGTGTTTGAAAAACAGCTTGTATGGAGTTTTGCCAAAAGCAAGACGGTTAAATAAATCAATTTACTTTAATCAATCAATTCTTTAGCCTGGATCAGCACAAAGACTGGAAACTGTGAGTTCAAACTGTCTATGTTGGGCTTTTTTTTACAAAATACACCTTTTGAAATAGAAATGTTATCAAAACCGTTCTTTTTAGGACCAAACTGAGAGTTTTGAAACCCTCTGGATTCACACTCGATGTTATCGGACACATTAAGTTCACATACTTGCGCTGTCCATTCTCTATGTACTCGCTCCGGTAGAAGCCTCCCAGGTCATCAGCCAGCTCTCCAGTGAAGTTGGTGTACAGGTGGTACCGTTGGTCCTTCATAAGTTTACCGTCCAGCTGCAGGACCAGGTACTGAGTCACAGGCTGCAGCCACGAAGACTTGATCGGCGGGACCTTGACGCCGCTGTTGACCGCGCTGAGCCTCGCCAGCTGGCCATTCTCAAGTTTGGTGTAGTTCAGCTTATTGGAGTGGATGAGAATCAGGTCTGTGTCCTCGGCGCATCTAAACTCCACAGTGGACTCACCTGCAACAACATGAAATAACGTATTTAGAAACTCAGTCACAACCCAGTCCCTTAGATTAAATCAAGCTGCACCACATTACACAAACTCATAATGTCATAATTGACTTCACCCATAATTCTACAAGAAAAGTAGTTCAGTAGTTTCTGTATAATCGGCACAAACAGACAAACAGACAAATAGCAAAGAAAACATTATCTCCTCGGTGGTAATTAGAATTTTCTAAGCAAATAATTTGGTGGCATTTGAAAATCTGATTTCATGCCTCAATTATTTAAATTATTTAATACATGTTTGAGTGCTTTTAGTGTCCACTCACAACTCGTCAGTCCTCTCTGTCAGTAAGTTGTTTTTCTTTGTTCTGTTGCCACAGCGATGACGAGAACTCAGCTAATAAAATGTTATCTCCACCTTGGGACATCATATAATGAAGCTTTATATCGGAGCAACTATCTTGTCCTATCAAGATCAAATAATATATCACCTATCAGGACTCAGGGTTCCGTAAAAAAAACCGTACGGTCCTGATGAAGTAAGAAAGATCCTGTGCAGCAAAAAGATCAAACCTGTAGATTGATGTAAAGACTGAAAGTATCTTTACTTTGTAGTGATTCATAATATTTCTACTACGAATAACAACAACGACGACAATTATTAATTATTATAAACTGTATTTATACAATTTACTATACTAGATATCTAGATATATGCATACAACTATAAATTGCTTTAGCATGAAGAAATAACACCAGACAGGTAAATAAAAAGAGAATAAATGAACATGAGCAGAGAAATTTTGAATAATAAAATAGATGAAATCATAAATAAAGAAGCAGAATAAGTGTAAAGAGTCGATGTGAACCATTTGTAAAACCTTTTTATCAAAGAAGGTTTCAAAAAGTCTGTCTCAGTCCAATTAAAAGCAAATCTGTCAAAGGGGCCTTCAGGTGATCGGTGAGTGAGGGTCAGATGTCAGGAGACTCATCCTGATCCAGAATCCTGTAATTCATTAACCTCTCGTCAGACTTTATCTCCATCACTGTTTTATTTGAAATAAAAGCCGCCACTCCTGCAGCTTTTATTTCTTGAAGACAGAGGAGGATTTAATTTAACTCAAACACCAATGCAACTGAAACCAACTGATTCTCACCAGTGAAGATGTAGAGTCGAGTGGTGGGGTCTGCAGTCAGTCGGGGCCACAGGACGACGTTGTAGTGGTCCGGCACCAGGCTCTTGGGGAGCCGGTACTTGTCCCAGGGTTCGTTGGACAGGGCAGGCGTCGTCACAGTGGGTTTGGATGTCGTTGGTTTGGATGTCGTTGGTCCGTCCGTCGGTGAAACCTGATTGTCGTTATTTTTTGCCTTTTCCTGCGAGTAGACGACAGACAGAGCTATGATTGTTGCCAGGGCCCCTGCACCCAGGATGACCCCCACCACCCCAACCGCTTTACTGATGTAGAAACCTTTCCCCATGTCGTCCGCCTGTACGGGAATCCTCACACTGAGGCCACGCAGAGGTGGAAGGTGAACCTTTATACGACACCATGGGCAGCATCTTCCCTCCCAGTCAACAGGTGACACATTAACAGTGAGATTGCAAATGTAGACCTGACACAATGATAATGACTCGTGACTGAGTAAAAGCCCCGGACACAAGTAAACAGGGAGGTTTTCTCATGTTAAGAGAGACATTTAGTAGAATTATTAATATTTCTAGAGGATTCATTTATCTCTATTCCATCAAAGATATCACCTACTTGGTTTTTCTGCATTTTGGAACCAGGATATATGACATTTAAATATATGTATACATATATTTCAGAATGGCTGCTTTTAAAGGAACAGTTGAACCTTTTAGTGAAAACTGTGAGTTATAAAGGAAAAGATAGAAATCAGCCTCGAACAGTTAGAGTCCACTTTTAGAACGTCTCTGGTTCCGGGAGTAAATTTACCATTAATTTTCTCCATTGACATTTTAGAAAATCCTTTAAAAGGATCGACCAGGTCGACCAGCTACAGGATGAATATCGACCATAAAATATTTGATTCAGAGCAAAGAAATGATTGTAAAGCAGAAAAAAAGGCGACGGTACAGGACTGTGAACATAATTATTTTGAGAGCGAAGGAACTACACATCCCAGAAACCACTGGGAATGATCCTTTCTGAAGATTTCCAGCTGCTTCCTCTTGAATTTGAATTTGAATTTCTCTAAACGAACACATCATGTGAGAAAGAGAAATCATGGATCCTCTGTGGTAATCGTAATGTAACACTGAACGATCCGATCGTAGCCGACATGATTTTGAGGAGATTGTTTCCTAATCTCATGTCTTGAGGCAAGTCTACCTTGGATGGTTAAAATATTATGGCTGATAATTAAAATTAACGCTGTAGATCTCTATCCCTGCAAATTTCACACACAGTGCTTTATTATTCTCTGGGAATTCAGTGAAAGTATTGAAACCGCCCCGTGATCTTGATCCGCACCAAAACATAATGAGTTCTTCCTCGACTCATTTCACATCCTCTCACCAGGTTTCATGGTAAATCGTCCACGACTGTTTGTGTAATCTTGTTCACAAACAAACAAACAAATCAACAGACTTAGACGAAAACATGTTTTTCTTAGCGCAGGTACAAATTCTTATCTTTTATGATTCGTGGGTTCATCAGGTCCTCACGAGAGTAATTAAAAAAAAGTGTTGATTAAAAACATCAGGAACCTAATAAAGACTTATAAAAGTTAATCTTATCTTATCCCACGACAGGTGATCAACTCCTCCCACAGAAGATCACAGGAGGTATAAAGATAATTTGATAAAACTGCTGGGAAACGGATCGTAAATCTCAAAGATTTCAGTCCTGGTTGATTTGATAATTAATGGAGCAGCAGTATCGAGGTTAGTTTCAGCTGTCAATCACGATCTCAGGCAGTTTTTATATGATCAATTAACTAATTCAAACGAAAACATGTTTTTATCGGCAGAGGTAGAAATTCTTATCTCTTACCGATCACGATGCAACAGGTTCATCAGCTTCTCACAACAGTAAATGAAACTTAAATAAAAAAACAATCTATTTTGATTCTAACTTCCTGTGTTGATGAAATAAAATGGGAATAACTTACGATCAACTGGTGCAACAGGATTCTGTCGTCATTTCGAAATACAACAATCAGTTACAACTTTAAAACCACTGACCGAGATGTTTTCTGATCATCGATGTTAATGAATATCATGTTTTAATGTTGTGAGTTTTAAACTGGTGAAAAAATTATATTCTGAGTTTCTGGATCAAGGATTTAAGGTCTTTATTGTCATACTCAGGTAAAATGAAATTCATAAGAGGCTTCTCCCTCCAAGATATATTTATATACAGGTGTAAAAAATATACAGAAATAAAGGGTAAAACAACATAAGTAGCAGCATCAGCAAATAACTACTGTTTGTAAATTAAATAAATGAAATGTGAACTAGACTTCAGATTTCCATATCCCCTGGAAACAGTAGTAGACTGATACTAGAAGACTTGTAATATCTTTTAATGTTAATAATCAAACATTAAAAAGTTGCTGAAATGATGTGCCAGAAAGAATCTTAAAAAATATTTCCTCAAGAATTGAACATTGAAATGATAAAGTGTTTTATTCTTTTATATTTCTTACAACATGAATGACAGCACTAATGTTGCTTCTCTCAGTCTCCACGTCACCTTCGAGTCATTCATCTCGTGTTACATTCTGTGGTTACATTTTAACAGAGGGGCCGTTTGGAATAATGTGTGTGTATGTGTGTGTGGGTGTGTGTGTGTGTGTGTGTGTGTGGGTGTGTGTGTGTGTGTGTGTGTGTGTGTGTGTGTGTTCTAATGTTCGTAAAGCAGATTCCTCTCAGCGTCATGTTTACTGGATGTGACCAGAGATGGGCAGTATTTCTATTACTTGCATTTGAAATACGTATTTCAATTACTTTTGAGTATTTTGTAATTTGTATTTGATAGGGCCGATAAAAAATCTAACGTAATTTGTAACAAAATACTTTAGAGTGGAGTAATTTTGTATTTAAAATACTCAAAATACTTTCTCCACGAATCAAAAAACAGTTCACGAGTTCAGTCTTCAGATCTTCAAGTTCAACGGATTGTCTGTCAAGGTAAATATTTTATCTGAGTGTGACAGATGTCAACTAGCTTGATGTATAATTTATGTCTGGGTCTGGCTACATAGCCTATTGTATATACATGGTGATGGTTATAATATCAAGCTAGCGATCGATGCTAACATGCTAATGACGCTAGCATGCTGTCTAGGCTAGTGCATAGCCAGTGTTTAGCAAGTTAACTTATCAGTCGAGTAGCTAGCTATAGGAAGAGGGAGATTGGGAGCTTGTATGTCCATACCCCTAACCCTAACCAAAATGGAAGGATTATTATGTCATAAAGATGTCAGTGTGAACCTGTATGAGACACTTAACACTGTAATATAGAACTATGTGGCCTACCATGCCACTGGCCAATGTAAGAGAGAAGTAAGTAGGCTACTCACTTGTTAAGTTACCTGTTCACTTTTGTATTGATTCACTATTTACCTTTTATTTGTATTCATTTTTCTGTGCAGAACTTGATGTACAGTAATTTATTTAGGCTCTTTACCTGTGTACAACTGGTTTTAATTCTATATTTTGCTTTTATAGTATACATAGGCCTAATGTGTGATGCTATTCATATGTGATGAATATTTTCTTGTTGATACAAAGCCAAAGTTTATGGGCTGTTAAGTCCCATTAATAAAAATATATATATACACATAATCAATCAAGTTGTTGTCTTTTAATAGCTTTGCTTAGTTACACTGACATTCTGTGACTGTTCTTCCTTTCTGTGGGGTTCACCAGAGCTTTGTGTACATTATACTGTATAGCCCAAACCTGAATGCTCTGCTATACCAAATTGTGAGAAAACGGAAAATCCAGAAAAAGTATTTCCTATATTTTAAATACAAAATACATGTATTGTATTTTGTTACATTTTCTGGCACCAGTATTTTGTATCAAAATACATTTTGATGTATTTTTGCCTATCTCTGGATGTAACTAAACATTAATTCCTCTCTTAAGCCCTTTTAAAGGCTACATTTACAACTTCATTTACTTCATAATATACTGAAATACTGTAAATTTAAAATTTAGAGAAAGCTCCACTATAAGCTGATGTTTGGACTTATTTAAATTTGCAGGTGTATGTTTATTTTATCCGTTTCTTTTGCCACTACTTTTGAATGTTGTATTATTTTATCTCTTTGATTTTAGATTTTATGTGATATGATTTGCTGTCATTGATTTTAACTGAATTCATTGATTTTAACTGAATTCATTGATTTTAACTGACATCGTATTCCTTTGCTTCTTGTCTTTGATGTTTCGTTTTCTTGTCTGTGTTTGTTCTCCTGGTGAAGCACTTTGTAATTAATGGCTTTTATTATTATTATCAATATTTTACTGTGTCTTTTACTGATGTCTTTTAATCAAATTGCTAAATGAATTTATTAAGACAAAAGGGGAAAGGTTAAAGTTTATTACGACCTCTGCCAGAGGGGTTATGTTTTCCATTCGCCTGTTTGATCGTTTGTTTTAAACAGGATTACGGGAAAAGGGGATGGGACAGGGAACCAAATTACATCTTGGTCCTGTCGTGGAAATTTCTATTTAATCATACACAAAGTCATACATTGTCTCTCGGTAAGTTCAATTCTAACATCTGCAGATGGACTCACCCCACACATCACCTAGAGTGACGTGTAACAATGAGCAAAGAGCATAGGAGAATCAATACACTTTATACATCACAAGCCCCTCCCTGAGAGGAGCAAAAGGTATTCCATCAGCTCCTTGATGTCTGATCAGGGTGGGCAGACATCCTGTCTCCATCTCTGTCCCAGACCCCTGGAGTGACTTCTGGTGTGAACCATCTGTCTCAGAGACCCTTATCTTCGTTTACAAGACAAAAGACCCCAGTCCTGTATACAAGACAGAGATCCCCGCACCCATCTACTCAGACACCTTGAGTGACCCCTGCAGTGAACCATTTGCCCAGTGACACACGAAGGGAGGAAGCCATAAACATCTAAGTTCCCTGAGCAACACCCATAAAGTCTAAGTTAACTCACAGAAACACATTTGTTCATACATTCTTCTAAATACATGTCTGTTCTTCCATTAAACATTACCCAAATGCAGAAATTCCCATCACAGTCCTAATCCAGGAACCTTTTCTCACTTTCTTAGGACGTTATTCGAAATTTTCTTAGATTTCTCAGAGAATAATTCATGGATTTAGATGATTTAAATCGGGCATATTTGGGGGACTGATATTTATGAGTGTGTGTGATTTAGTTGTATTTGAGTTAAGGGACCGTTTGGCCTTGGCCGTGCTTTGCCTATTTTACTTTTCTTCTTGTATACCTGTCTATCAATTTCCTGATTGATTGATATCATATTGACAGGTGTTTTTTATATATTTTTTCATGTGCACCTGCAATCCTTGAGGAAAATAAAAAAATATATATATGTTTAAATCAGAACAATAAATACAAGAAAATGTCTTCAACTTTATCAGAAATTATTTTGTATTGTGACAAGAAAATAAACATCTACTCTTTAATTTACAGAAAAACAGAAGAAGATAATATTATTATTAAATACAGAGCTGATATGAACAAAAGAGGATGAACATGTTTTTCTTTACACGACATTACAAGAACAATACAAACTGTAATTTTGTTCATTTCAGAGATTTCGTGTATTTAAAACTGTGATTTAAAAAAGTATAATACAAACAACAACAAAAACATCTTCTCTCCAGCTTTAAATATCAAAACATCATTTCTGATTATACTTTTATTGTCTAGGTTTTGAAATACACTGTAATTCTACTTTTTCCAGTTGAGTTGTGCAAAATCTCCTCCTCCTCCGAGCGAGATTCGTTTTATTAAAAAAGGATTGTTTCTAATCACATGTAAATAAAGGGTGAACACGCGGCTTCATCAGGGCTTCGTTTCAGCCACGAACCACTTCAGGACGTTCTGCTTGTTCTCCGCGATCCATTTTATGTTGCCGATGGTTCTCTCGATGGACTGATCCACCGCCAGGGTGCCGGAGCCGAAACCCACCTCTGCGTTATCGGCCTTGAACTGCCGCAGCTGTGACGATGAAAAAAACAGAGAAATGAGCATCTGGGGAAGTGACTCAGCAGTTTGACGTGATAACAACACAGATGACTGGGATGACAACGTGTGGAAAACCTCCTCCTGGGTAATAAACTCATGAAAACACCAGTGTTACAGGTTACAAAGGAAATTAGTGTCAGATCAGAATCGGCAAAGCTTATGTTCTGATCTTAAATTAGAAGCGTTACCTGCGGATTCTGCCTCCTTCATTAAACAATAGCGTGTTTCGCTATATCAAGGAGAAGCACTTCAATGCTCAGGTGTTGTAGCAACTGCAGCTCAAGTTAAAGCAGAAAAGCTAAAGAGACAAACGCTGTGTATATGTGTCGTTCCATAAAAACTCATAGTGGAATATCGAACCTGTTTCAGCTCAAACTCAGTGGCGAAGCGTTTTGTGACGCCATTGATGAGGTTGGAGAAGGAGAATGATCCACCACCGTACCTGTGAGGGAAAATAAAACCATCAGCTGCAAATTAAAACCACTTCTACTACGTTTGGCCTTCAAGCGGTTTGTTCTCTTAATCTACGAACTCAAAGTAAAAGAAGCTGAATGACATGATAGCTTAATGCACATGTGTACAGACTAATCTCATTAAAAGATGTTTTAATAAAAGCATCTACATTCTACTGGAGATGGAAATATAGGAATCAATCATGTTGCTGTAGGTGCAGCAGCCTGAGACCAGAAGAGAATTACAAGTCAGACATACAAAAGACGGAGAAATACGCACTGCTTATATTTGTGAAAAATTGTAATAGTTAAAAGCACTTAAACTCTGCTCATCATCGTTTGAGTCGTGACCAAAGTTCGTCTGAGTCAATAAAAGCTCTCACTGATGATAAGCTGCACTTTAAAACCACAGTAAATCTTTTTATGTGTAGCCGTGCTTCACTTCGTGTTTCCTAACACTCCATAAACCTGCGTTTATAACCTTCTACTCCCATTGAAAGTGTCGTATTCTGGACTAGATGCTGAGCACAGCTGAATCTCTGTAGATGATAAAACGTTTCTCACGTTTCAATGTGAGGCAGCGACGTTAGAAAATGTTGAGTCATACTCACTGATTGAAAATGTACGACCACCGGTCCCTGACAAAGTCCCACGCCAGAGACTGACCAACCACGTTGTTGGCGATGTAGACGATAGTGGAGGTGGCATCCTGCTTTCGGATCATGTCTGGATCCAGAGTGTACTCCAGGTACCTGAGAGCATTAACACACAGCAGCAGGAGAAGTTTATATATATATATATATATATGTGTGTATAAATGTGTATTTATACTGTATAAATATTGGTAAGTTGAGCAGACCTTTGGAGCAGCCACGGTTGTTTTGTGCAGGACAGAGCCGAGCGCAGTTTTTCAGCTTCACTAGCGATCGTGGCGTTCTGAAACTCCGACCAAGCAAAGTCCCACTCTTTAGCGCCACCTGCTGAGATGGCATTGCAGTACACCGTGGAGCGTAGGTTGGGGTGGATCCTGAGGAAGAGATGAAGTGTCTAAATCTCAGTACAGCACAGATAATGCAGTTTAAGAGTAATATAGTAAGTATTCCTCTGGGAAGGTGTTTACACTCACGGGTTCATCTTTGTGTCCAACCACTGTTTGAACCATCCCTTCACCAGGGTTTGACATTCCTCGTGGCCCGTCTTACACGCCTGGCTGATGGCGTTCACCTGATTGTACCTGAAGGAGACATGAGAAGGACGAGCGTTAGAAGACGTGAAGAGGATGTGGGGGAGCAAAGAAAGACGGAATAAGAGAATAAAACAGGGGTGTTTGTGAAGTGCTCTGGACGACTGAGGGATCTTTACTCACTGGTCCATGTGTCCAGTCGGTACTTTAGTCCAGTTTCCAGTCAGCGTCTTGTAGTGATCAAACAGAGGGACGACCTGTTTCCTCAGATAATCCTAAAAACAAGGAGAACATGCTGCAGTTAAGGAAATCTGATATTTCCATTAAGGTTCAGATCATGAAAGCAACTCAATTAGCTTTGCTTCTTTATGTCTTTATGTCTTTTTTAATGTTGCACACCTGCATGGGGCCGTAAACCTCGCTGCGGTCGAACATGAGGTAGAAGAAGTTCAGGTTTCCCAGAGCCGATTGCCAGGGCATGTAGTCTCTCTCCTTGTTCAGGTACTTGGTCGTACTGAGGGCGCGGACTGTCGGGATGATCTTTGCTCTGTGGAGTTTACAACATGTTATAAAAGAAGTTCTACATTCCACTCTTTAATACGCTGCAGAAATTTATGACATTGTCTTGATTTGTATGCTTGATGGTTTTTTACTGACATTTTTTTTATCTTTATTCTGTTAAAATTAGGACTTTATTGACATATTGAGACTTTATTTTGTATTATATCAACTTTATTATCGTAAACTTTATTCTCGTAACGTTACAACTTTATTTTCTTAATGTTACAACTTTATTCTCGTAATGTTACGACTTTTGTTTCATAATAATACGACTTTTGTCTCGTTATCCGATGCTCCGTACTACAAAATATATTTGTAACGTCATAATTTTAAAGAAACAATCGAAAAATACATGACTCTGTGTAATGGGAGCTGTGCAGAAGTACTACCAGACTAATATTTCTGGCATTGTTGTTGTTATTGATATTATTAAAGGATTTTGCTAACTGGATCAACTTTGATAAAGTATTTTGGCTTTATTGAAGGCAACAAGTTAAAAGTAACAATTTCCTGCCTTTGCTTTCATCCTCTGTTCAATATAACATCAGCTGGACTCACCTGGCCAAGTTAAAAGCATCATCCACCAGCTGAGCTCTGTTGATCACTTGAATGAGCTGGAAAAACAACATGTCTCTGTTAGTTCTCTTGAAAGGAAACATTAGGAAACATGTTTGTATGAAGGCATCCGTCAGAAGTGTCTTACGCTATGATTGGTGCTCAGAGCGTTTAGCAGCTTGTCCCAGTTGCTGTCGTCATAGTTGACTCTGTAGTAACCCACCACATCGAGGTTGGCCAGCACCCAGTCGCCTGCTGTCGTCTTCATCGCTTCCTGTGTTGCTACAGACGACAAGGAGGTCGGAGTTAGAACGTTTTCTCTCCTCGGAGTCTGAACTAAGCTTCATGTGTTTGTTCCATTTGTTGGGACATGGTTTTTGGGAAACCAAAGTTCGGCCTCCATGTTCAGTCAAAGCCTGAAGCCGCATGTTCCTTTGTTCCGGAGAAAACCAGAGCAAGGAACTCAGTCTCCCAGGGGGCATCAACGTCACACAGAGGTGTGAAACCCCCCCCCCCAGGGACACAGGTTTCAACTCCCATTGGTCACTCTGGACCCCATGACCTGTGAGGTCACCGGGCCAATATAAGGCCTGTCCCCACCTTCTTCTATCTCTTTCTACACTCCCTCCACGGAGAGAAGGCTGTCGAGCCTCTTTTCCTGCATCGCCGAGGGAAGAAGCCTGGCTTCTCCAGCTCACATCTTCTCTTCCCATCCAACTCTTCGAGAGGAGCACAAAGGTGCAGCTTCCAGCTCATCTCACCAAGGAAACCTCCTCGCACTCCAAGCTCTACCAACCCTTCAAGCAGCGACTCGATGTCCTGCTGGAGAACTTCAAACAGCAACACAGCTCAACAGAATCACTAAGGCAGGAGCCACAAGCCAGCAAGACGACTTCACAGAACTGCGAACTGCACAGCAACTCGTTTTCCCCTTTCCACGGACGGGTAACACAACTGGGCTTAATAATTATACTAGGCTAAACAAGACTGTTTATTCGATTCTGTGTGATGTTGTGGTGTTGTGATATTGTGGTTACAAGTTGTTGAGAAAGTTAATGTTAGTTATGCTCTTCAGTCCTTCCTTGCATGCATCTAGTAACTTTCTCTAATTTGGCACACATGCATAACTCTTCACCTACTTAGCTCGGACCCCCGCTACATGTCGTAAGGATTCCAATAGGGGGGGAAGGGTGTTATCTTCAAAGTGGCCAGCCGCCATTTTGGAAGCACATAGACACACACATGCATACTCACATACCTATCTTTGTTTAGTAAGTACACCGTTAGTAATCTGTGTTTTTATACTTTATTATATTCATAATAAATGTTTTTCTTTCACAAATGTTTTTTTATTAATGTTGCATAAGTGAATTTTGCCAACCTCTACACTGTCAAGAACTCCATATCCTTCAACTTAGCTAACTATCTATATGGTAATTTTGGTTATAGTTATTAATTTAATTGTTAATCAGAGTTCCAAATTTGTAGTTAGTACTTTAATGAGACTTAATCAATAAATTGGCTATCTTTTCCCTTCCTTTGAAGGGTGGTCCCCCGAGGTAACTTTAATCAATTAAAGTTATTATTTAATATTAATAATAAAATATTAATATTTAATATTTTATTTTGATAACCAAATTTATTGAATGCCGAAAGGCACACCATTTTATGGTATCACGTTTAATGCATTATGGTACAACACATTGTTAGTTTTGGTTTCACGTTGTAATTTAGGGACTAAAGAATTTTGTCCGACATACGCACGTCCTGTCGTCATCACCTACGTGGGCGGAGTCTAGATCTATACTTGACTCTGATTGGTTTGTAGTCAATTGAGTTGTTGTATTCGCTAACGTTTTTGAATGAAGTGCGTAGAAAAAAATAGCCGTTCCTTTTGAAATGAGAAAGGGAATTAACTGGTTGGCTTTGTTAATATCGTTGCCACAGTAATATCTTTATGGTTCAAACATTATATTTGCGACAGGAGTTGAAAAGTGGACTCGCTACTCAAGGCACTTGCTCTCACGTGGTACATGATATGTACTGATATATGATGTATACTTATTAATTTGACTTCGATTGCTGAAGGGCAAACCACAAAAAGACAGAAAGAATTCTGCGTGTAAATGAATGTGACTTGTTAAAATCCCAACATTGTTGCTGAGGTCTGTACATCATACCTGATTTTTGCTTCAGCCAATAAGGGGTCTGGACTGTTTCATTCTTAGTCCACTTGATTGGAACAATCCATTCGTAACTGAAGGTGAAACAAATACATCAATTAGTCTAGATTGTGTTGTTTATGCATTTTGCCTTTTGTGAAGACAAAAATGGAGAATTCATATTTTGTATCAGTTAGTATGTCATGACTTTGTTGTTCTTATGAGAGGGAGCAAGGAAAGAAAGTGTGTGTTCATACTTGAAGGGAGACGGAGCTGTGACTTCAGAGTCTGGATCCAGGAGAAAGTGCTTCTGGGAGACGTCCCCACTGGTGGTGTTTATGGTGACCACAGGGAAACCCATCTGCAGCACCCAGGTGTTCATGATGTCCTGGACACTTTCAGTCAGGTTAGTGCCAGTGGCGTTAACGGCCTGTGGAAACAAAACTATAAGTAACAGACTATTCTAAATTTTCTAATGTGAAGAATCTGGAGAAAAGAACTTGCCATTTGCAAATGTTTCCACAGGTCGGTGTAAACTGCATTCCCAAATTCAAATTCCTTCAGGTAGGTCTGCAAGAGAAAACAAACAGAGGTTACTTAGTTTTGCAGGGTGAGACTTAGGCTTAATTCTTTAATTCATTCGTTAATTTCAACTTTCATTTTGTCGTAGCCGTTCTTATTGTCAACCATTGTTTTGTGCTTTTTTATCTGTTCTGGCACCGGAACCATTTTAAAAGTATCGATTTAGCACCGATATATGAAATAACTGAGACAAAACTCAGCCCTAATGAATGGTCACGTTCTCATGTTTGAGAAACAAACAGAGAATACATTTGCAAAGATTTGCCGATGTGGGAATTATTTCATCGTGTTCCTCAATGAGGTCCTTACCCTGAGTCCCATTACGAAGATGTCTTCAGTGAGGAAATCCGACAGCATTCTCAGAACAGAAGCTCCCTGAGGAACGACAAAGTCATTTGACATGTTCAGGTGAGGGAACTGTGTTTCAGCAACATTGTGACAAATCAATCAAGTCATTCAGACAATCCAATAGTTCTATGGGACAGAAATATAAAACATAACCTGGTTTGATTGATGTTAGGAAGATACATGATATGAGAGTGGGACACAAACGAAGACCCCCCAATGTAAATCATTGAAACTCATGAAGTGAGAACTTGGTTTAAGTGAAGGAGTGTGACGCCACCTTGCTGTAAGAGATGGCATCAAACAGCTCGCTGATCTGCTCTGGTCTCTGGATGTCTTCTTCTCTGGACGACAGCGGGTGAGAAGAGGCCAGAGCATCGACGGCAAACACCCTGTGGACATCGTTGAGCACGATGAGGTCTTTCTGTTGTGGGGCAAATTAGACAGAACGCTGAAAACGCCACCGGACACCAGCTCCAGTGTTCTACATGAGTTCAGATTAGTCCATTGGGCGAGAAGGAGACACCATATACTGGGAAATACTCACTATGTTCCAGTCTGGTTCGGCATCGTTTGCTCCCAGGTACGCAACATAAGATGCAAAGCCTTCATTCAGCCACAAGTCATTCCACCACCTCACGGTCACCAGATTACCAAACCACTATAAAGACAGCACAGAGAAAAATGTGTCAATGCCAAGAAAATGAGCATAAATGAAATATAAACAGCAGGAATGCAGACATGGTTTGGACTCGACTAATTTCAGATGCAACATCCGTGAAGCTACTTGAATATTTTTCAATTGAGACGTGAAGCAAAAAGCATCCAAGTCCTCTTGACCTTTGTTTCAAGGTTATGCAGAATTATCACTTTGTCTGTCTACTGGACAGATCACCACAATAATTTGCCGTTCTCTCCAGTGGTGTTCCCCAGGGTTTCCTCCTGGGTCCTATACTATTTTTACCTCAGCCTAGGAGGTTATGATTCCGTTGTGTCTGTCTGTCTATTGTGAACAAACATCAGCTCTGACAACACTTGGAAGGAGGAAGGATGTGGTATGTGTCAGGAAATACAGTTTGTTACTTTCTCTGCAGCGTTTCCCACAGAATGAATTCATATGAATGCACACGAACATCACTCTCACACACAACGAATACGAACGACAGATACACAGACAAAAGAAAAGCCTTGACATTAGCCTTGGTGGAGGTGAACCCAGAAATGACATTAAACATTAAAACGAACCATGTGAGCCAGTTCATGAGAGATGATGGAAGCAATCCTCTCCTTGTTGGAGTTGGAGGAGACTGTTTCATCGTAGAGCAGCGCCGTCTCTCTGTACGTGATCAGACCCCAGTTCTCCATGGCTCCAGCGTTAAAGTCTGGCAGAGCGATCTGATCTGTGTCAGGAAACAGATCATTCGTGGTTCATTGCCCAGAGAATAGAATAATCAAGTATAATTCATTATTTGAGGTTGTTTGGCCTCTCAAAGGCTTCATATGTGAAACAGAGAGTAACCTCCTCGGGTTGGCAGTTGCAGCTGACTGATTAGGGATCTACTCTCAGGGTGAAACCAGACTCATTCAAATCCAGATCATCATGTGGCTGACTCACCAGATTTGGGCAGAGGGTAACTGGAATTGTAATATTTCTCAAAGAACTTAAGGATGGGTCCAGTTTTGTTGAGGGCGTACTGTCCTTGCCCTGCATCGATAGCCGGCTTCCGGGCGAAGATACGGATCTGAGCAGACAATCAAACACATAAGCAACATCAATTTCTGTTGGCCTGAATATTTATTTATAGAAACCAGTGAACCTTTATGGTTTTAATTTGATACCAGCTGTTTAACGCATGCTATTAAAGTGAGAAACTGTGTTGTTTGTATCGTTTAACTTGTAACGAAAGTCGTAGTTAATAAAAAAGTCATGATTACAAAATAAGGTTGTCAGTAATAGAAACTGTCAGTTCTGAAAAATGCTGGCTGTTGCTGCTTCCTGTAAATACAAACTGAATTCATGACAGAGGTACGTGTCAGTTACCGAAACATCATCAACGGAGTTGTTGATGAAGCCGAACTCGCTGACGATGAAGGCCAGCAGGTAGGTGGACATTTTCTCAGTCTGCTCAAAATCTGTCTGCATCAGACTCTTGCCCTGAATGGTGACACCCTTTGATTCTGTACAAGAGAAAAGTTATTTTTATGTATCTTCCTCATTCATTCATTATGTCCTAGACGGTGAATATAAACGTGTTATTGTCGTGCAACTCACCTTTTTCTGCCCCGTTGGACAAGGCAACAGTTCCAGGGTCGTGGATCAGAGTGATGTTGAAAGTAGCCTTCATAGCCGGCTCGTCAAAACAGGGGAAAGCCTTTCTGGCGTCTGTCGGCTGCATCTGAGTGGTCGCAACAACCCTGACAGGAAAAAGACAAATTAGGTTTGTGTTTGAAAAACAGCTTGTATGGAGTTTTGCCAAAAGCAAGACGGTTAAATAAATCAATTTACTTTAATCAATCAATTCTTTAGCCTGGATCAGCACAAAGACTGGAAACTGTGAGTTCAAACTGTCTATGTTGGGTCTTTTTTTTACAAAATACACCTTTTGAAATAGAAATGTTATCAAAACCGTTCTTTTTAGGACCAAACTGAGAGTTTTGAAACCCTCTGGATTCACACTCGATGTTATCGGACACATTAAGTTCACATACTTGCGCTGTCCATTCTCTATGTACTCGCTCCGGTAGAAGCCTCCCAGGTCATCAGCCAGCTCTCCAGTGAACTTGGTGTGCAGGTGGTACCGTTGGTCCTTCATAAGTTTACCGTCCAGCTGCAGGACCAGGTACTGAGTCACAGGCTGCAGCCACGAAGACTTGATCGGCGGGACCTTGACGCCGCTGTTGACCGCGCTGAGCCTCGCCAGCTGGCCATTCTCAAGTTTGGTGTAGTTCAGCTTATTGGAGTGGATGAGAATCAGGTCTGTGTCCTCGGCGCATCTAAACTCCACAGTGGACTCACCTGCAACAACATGAAATAACGTATTTAGAAACTCAGTCACAACCCAGTCCCTTAGATTAAATCAAGCTGCACCACATTACACAAACTCATAATGTCATAATTGACTTCACCCATAATTCTACAAGAAAAGTACCGTAGTTCAGTAGTTTCTGTATAATCGGCACAAACAGACAAATAGCAAAGAAAACATTATCTCCTCGGTGGTAATTAGAATTTTCTAAGCCAATAATTTGGTGGCATTTGAAAATCTGATTTCATGCCTTAATTATTTAAATTATTTAATATATGTTTGAGTGCTTTTAGTGTCCACTCACAAATCTTCAGTCCTCTCTGTCAGTACGTTGTTTTTCTTTGTTCTGTTGCCACAGCGATGACGAGAACTCAGCTAATAAAATGTTATCTCCACCTTGGAACATCATATAATGAAGCTTTATATCGGAGCAACTATCTTGTCCTATCAAGATCAAATAATATATCACCTATCAGGACTCAGGGTTCCGTAAAAAAAACCGTACGGTCCTGATGAAGTAAGAAAGATCCTGTGCAGCAAAAAGATCAAACCTGTAGATTGATGTAAAGACTGAAAGTATCTTTACTTTGTAGTGATTCATAATATTTCTACTACGAATAACAACAACAACGACAATTATTAATTATTATAAACTGTATTTATACAATGCACTATACTAGATGACTATAAATTGCTTTAGCATGAAGAAATAACACCAGACAGGTAAATAAAAAGAGAATAAATGAACATGAGCAGAGAAATGTAGAATAATATAATAGATGAAATCATAGATAAAGAAGCAGAATAAGTGTAAAGAGTCGATGTGAACCATTTGTAAAACCTTTTTATCAAAGATGGTTTCAAAAACTCTGTCTAAGTCCAATTAAAAGCAAATCTGTCAAAGGTGATCGGTGAGTGAGGGTCAGATGTCAGGAGACTCATCCTGATCCAGAATCCTGTAATTCATTAACCTCTCGTCAGACTTTATCTCCATCACTGTTTTATTTGAAATAAAAGCCGCCACACTCCTGCAGCTTTTATTTCTTGAAGACAGAGGAGGATTTAATTTAACTCAAACACCAATGCAACTGAAACCAACTGATTCTCACCAGTGAAGATGTAGAGTCGAGTGGTGGGGTCTGCAGTCAGTCGGGGCCACAGGACGACGTTGTAGTGGTCCGGCACCAGGCTCTTGGGGAGCCGGTACTTGTCCCAGGGTTCGTTGGACAGGGCAGGCGTCGTCACAGTGGGTTTGGATGTCGTTGGTTTGGATGTCGTTGGTTTGGATGTCGTTGGTCCGTCCGTCGGTGAAACCTGATTGTCGTTATTTTTTGCCTTTTCCTGCGAGTAGACGACAGACAGAGCTATGATTGTTGCCAGGGCCCCTGCACCCAGGATGACCCCCACCACCCCAACCGCTTTACTGATGTAGAAACCTTTCCCCATGTCGTCCGCCTGTACGGGAATCCTCACACTGAGGCCACGCAGAGGTGGAAGGTGAACCTTTATACGACACCATGGGCAGCATCTTCCCTCCCAGTCAACAGGTGACACATTAACAGTGAGATTGCAAATGTAGACCTGACACAATGATAATGACTCGTGACTGAGTAAAAGCCCCGGACACAAGTAAACAGGGAGGTTTTCTCATGTTAAGAGAGACATTTAGTAGAATTATTAATATTTCTAGAGGATTGATTTATCTCTATTCCATCAAAGATATCACCTACTTGGTTTTTCTGCATTTTGGAACCAGGGTATATGACATTTAAATATATGTATACATATATTTCAGAATGGCTGCTTTTAAAGGAACAGTTGAACCTTTTAGTGAAAACTGTGAGTTATAAAGGAAAAGACAGAAATCAGCCTCGAACAGTTAGAGTCCACTTTTAGAACGTCTCTGGTTCCGGGAGTAAATTTACCATTAATTTTCTCCATTGACATTTTAGAAAATCCTTTAAAAAAAAAAGTTTTTATCCTGGAACCAGGTCGACCAGCTACAGGATGAATATCGACCATAAAATATTTGATTCAGAGCAAAGAAATGATTGTAAAACAGAAAAAAAGGCGACGGTACAGGACTGTGAACATAATTATTTTGAGAGCGAAGGAACTACACATCCCAGAAACCACTGGGAATGATCCTTTCCGAAGATTTCCAGCTGCTTCCTCTTGAATTTGAATTTGAATTTCTCTAAACGAACACATCATGTGAGAAAGAGAAATCATGGATCCTCTGTGGTAATCGTAATGTAACACTGAACGATCCGATCGTAGCCGACATGATTTTGAGGAGATTGGTTCCTAATCTCATGTCTTGAGGCAAGTCTACCTTGGATGGTTAAAATATTATGGCTGATAATCAAAATTAACAGCTGCTAGCTGCATGTTAGTTAACAGTCCTTTTAAAATTACACACAGATGTCAGTGCTTTATTATTCTCTGGGAATTCAGTGAAAATATTGAAACCGCCCCATGATCTTGATCCGCACCAAAACATAATGAGTTCTGTTTGTGTAATCTTGTTCACAAACAAACAAACAAATCAACAGACTTAAACGAAAACATGTTTTTCTTAGCGGAGGTAAAAATTCTCATCTTTTATGATTCATGGGTTCATCAGGTCCTCACGAGAGTAATTCAAACATAAATTAAAAAAAAGTGTTGATTAAAAACATCAGGAACCTAATAAAGACTTATAAAAGATAATCTTATCTTATCCCACGACAGGTGATCAACTCCTCCCACAGAAGATCAAAGGAGGTATAAAGCTAATTTAATAAAACTGCTGGGAAACGGATCGTAAATCTCAAAGATTTCAGTCCTGGTTGATTTGATAATTAATGGAGCAGCAGTATCGAGGTTAGTTTCAGCTGTCAATCACGACAGTTTTTATATGATCAATTAACTAATTCAAACGAAAACATGTTTTTATCGGCGGAGGTAGAAATTCTTATCTCTTACCGATCACGATGCAACAGGTTCATCAGCTTCTCACAACAGTAAATGAAACTTAAATAAAAAAACAATCTCTTTTGATTCTAAATTCTTGTGTTGATGAAATAAAATGGGAATAACTTACGATCAACTGGTGCAACAGGATTCTGTCGTCATTTAGAAATACAACAATCAGTTACAACTTTAAAACCACTGACCGAGATGTTTTCTAATCATCGATGTTAATGAATATCAGTTTGCTCTTCATCAGATGAAAATATCCTCACACCCTCGTCTCCTTACACCCAGAAGAGTTTTCTACTTTGGTGTCATGTTTCTACCTCCGGCTACAGGAGATTATGTTTTCACCTGTGTCTGTTGGTTTGTCAGCAGGATTATGTGAAAGTTAATAAATCAATTCCACCAAATTATTATTTTAGTTTTTTATTTTATTATCTAATTTACAACAGTTCATTCACATTCACTCTTTATTTTTAATCTGCAACATTAATGTTAACCAGGTAACAATGATTACAATTTTTTTTAAACAAAAAGACACTATCAAAAAAGGAACGCAAAATATTCATATTGTTTCAGTTTGGATTTTGACACTGTAGCCTAATTGTTGGGCATAAATATTGTGTATTATTTCTAATTCACAACCTATGATAGAATACTGTAAAGATTATTTATGCTGCAAACCATAACATCTAATTCTCAAAGCTGAAATAAACCATATTATCATAGTTGTATTTCCATAAAATCACAGTGACTCCATGTTGACGTTACCATCCCATTCATTCCTGTTGCACTGGTTTGTGAAACCACAGCAGCAGGTTTCCTCACGTCTCCTCCTTGGCAACATATTAACCTGAGATGGTAGGAGTCTCTCGCTGTGGCGAAGAGGAGGAACACCCCGGGGTCAGCTGCTGAACGTGCTGTAAAGCCAAGAGAAGATCCAGCCGACGGTTAAAGATTTATCTCACATGACTCAAACCCTCCTCCGAGATAAACAGAGTTATTAAAATCCTGAACAACATGTCCCAAACTTCAAAGTTATGTAAGATGTAGATAAGTGAATTTGTTGCAGTAGAATCCGGTAAACGAGAGAGAATATCAAGATGACACAACAATACGTCTGTAAAATATCACCTTGGCTATTGTGACGATATCTGTGGCCTTGTGTTTATCACTGTAATATTCTGATTAAAGCATCTGTGACTGGGAAGTTCAGATCAAAGGAAAGACACGAGTTCACTGGCTGTGCAGACGCTGAGGACTTATTACTTACGGTAGTTTTCTGTACAGAAGTTAAGGCTGTTATTCTGTCGTCTGTCGCTTTACTTCCTAGATAGAGTTTTGTCAGTCGTCTCCACGGGAGATCACAACCGAGTCAACCACGAGAACCAGAACACTGACTGTGCCGTCCAGTTTCCACTGTTGCTATTTTTCTCCTTATGGTTATATTGCATGTTTAATGATGAGTTTTTTTTAACTGTCTTGTTTTTTCTGGCTCCTTTGCTAAATTTCCCTGCGTCGTGGGACCAATAAAAGATTCTTATCTTATCTTACGACAGGTCAGCAACTCCTTCCACAGAAGAATAAAGGAGATGCAAAGCTCATTAAGAAGAACGACTGGGAAAGAGATCGTAAAGTGTCGATCTCAAACTTTTCAGTCCTGGTTGATTTGAACAGTAAATACAGTTTGAGGAAGCGTGATCTGATTTCGATCTGCTCTCACGTGGTCCCACCGCAGCAGAGTGACCTCAGCGAGCTTCATCGTCCCATGACTCCTGTCAAGTGCAGCTTATGTCAGGCAGAGACTGCAAATAAAGATGGATGACACAGCTCCTCTTCCTCGCACTCCTCTGAATGCTGCCATCTTGAAGCGGAGCAGCAGCATCGAGGTCGATAAAATAACGTCACTTTCTTGACGGAGATAAAAACTTTTAATCTTTTAACGTTCATGATGCAACAGGTTCATCAGCTTGTCACAAAAGTAAATGAAACTCAAATAAAAATGCGATCTATTTTCATTCTTAATTCCTGTGTTGACTGAATAAAATGTTTTGTTTCTGAGTTAACTTGTGATCAACTGATGCGACAGGATTCTGTCGTCATTTAGAAATACAACAATCAGCCACAACTTTAAAACCACCGACATTGATGTTTTCTAATCATCGATGTTAATGAATATCATGTTTTAATGTTTTAATGAGTTTTAAAATCGTGAAAAAAGCTTCTTTTGAATTTCTGGCATCAGAATTCAAGGTTCAGGGATTTAAGGTCTTTATTGTCTTCATACTCAGGAACAATAAAATTGTAAGACTCCCTCCAAGATATATTTATATACGGGTGTAAAAATATATTTCTAGTTATTGCAATCGATGGAATGTCGCTGCATTAGTTCTTGTGTTTATAAGGAAAAAAAACCTATGTGATCAATTTAACAGCACAGGGGTGGTGTTGGGTTTCACCAGTAGGTGGCAGTGGCGGCTTTATGATGTCAGTGACTGGTGCTTTAATCATTGCTTTGAAGAAAACACATTTTGAATTTGGAACAGTTCAAATAGTAGAAGAATTACAAGGTCTGATTTCATTTAAAAATGCTAATGTACGTTTGTTTATAAAGTAAGAAAGGAAAAAGGAAAATATTGATTTGTGTTAATCAAAAACAAGATATTTAAAGAATACTTAGAATATTAAATGATAAAATACATTTATTTCAAACGTATAGAAAAGAAACACTCATGCATGAGATAACACAGGGAATGAATACGGCTCATTTTTGACCCATGTTGTGCATTAGAAGGGCAGAGACACAAAAATGATGTTGTCAGTTTGCTTTAATGTCACGTGTCAGTGGTCATAGATTCCTTTGATGTCTTCGACTGTTGCAAATAACAGATCCATTAGTGTGTATGTGGTGATAGTGATAGCGCCACCTACTGCCGAAAAGAGGGTACGGCTCGTTTTACAACTTGAACTCGATTCACATTAGACGCAGGAAGTGAAACGTTTCTCCTTCCCGCGGTGCAGCTAATGCTCACAACACGCTGCCTTTAAACTGGTTTTAAACTGGCTTTAAACTGGCTTTAAACTGGCTTTAAACTGGTTTTAAACTGGCTTTAAACTGGCTTTAAACTGGTTTTAAACTGGTTTGTAACGATTCAGATTTTTTCCCGACCGACGCGAAGGCAGCGTCAGCCCCGCCACCTCTCTGGTCGCCATAGCAACGAGACGCCAAACGGCACAAGAACCCGGAAGAAGGCTCCCCTGAGTTTCCAGCTCCTTCTCTGTGTCTCTGTGTTTGACGCTGAAGGTTTGCACGTGGCTGTGAAGGAGATGCCTCTGCTGGTGTCGGATCACTCCTGGACTCAGACTGACTCCACTGTTCATATTCACGTTCCTCTGAAAGGAGCTAAAGCTGAGAAGGTGGACATCGTCTCCACAGACGAATACATCAAGGTAAACTTATAATCATCTTAATAATGATCACATATTTATAACTTTATCAGTCTTTACACATAAAAACAACCTGTCAATGCTAGAGGAATTAAATGTGAAGCAAAATATTATAATCGTAATGAAAGAATACATTTATTTAAATTTCTCTCTGGATCAATAAAGTATCTATCTATCTTTTCTTTTCTATATGTCTCTTTCTTTTTCTTTATATATTTTTCTTTTCTATCTATCTATCCATCCATCTATCTATCTATCTATCTATCTATCTATCTATCTATCTATCTATCTCTCTATCTATCTATCTTTTCTATCCACAATTGAATCATCAACAACCTGGATGATGATATTTCTAGATAGAATCCTGATGTTTATCATCATAACAAGTTACTTGTTCATAAAACAAGAACAATTAATAATTAATAATACGTCTTCCATGTTCTACTCAGGTGCATTACCCACCATATCTGTTTGAAGCGTTCCTGCTGGAACCTGTGGACGATGACAGGAGCTCAGCAAAGGTGGGAAACGGAGTCGCGATCCTCAACTTGATGAAGAGAAACAAGAAGGTTTGGAATCATCTGACGATAAACACAGGTGAGAGCTCCCTTTTCCCTCCTGGATCGAGTGGATTTAAATGTGGTTTCGTCAGCAGACTGTCGGGCCTTGAGCTCGTCTGAGTGCGTCACTCAAAGTACCAAGCTTTTACATACAAGTCATCTTCTAGTACTTTGTGTTTCAGATGATAAAGCCCAAAAGAAGGAGATCAGGGATCGAGCTCTGTTGAAATACCAGGAGAAGCTTTCCTCAGAGTCCAGATCCAAGAAAGAGAAGCAGCAAGCAGAGAAGAAATATGCACTGGAGACGATGATGAGGGTAAAATATCACCAGGCGTCCAAATCCCAACACTGCACTGACATAGGAGGACTTTTATGTCATCGTTTGTTTTACCTGATCACAGCTTGAAGAGGAGGCAAGAGACAGCGTCCAGAAGACGAAGGACGCAGAGCGAGCGAGAACCACAGCAGAGCTGGAAGCTTGGCAGCTGAGACAGAGACGAGAAGCTGAGGACGAAGCTGAACTCCGGCGTCAGAGAGACGATCTGAAGGCTTTGACTGAGAAGCAAGAAACTGGAAGGAATGTTAAATCAGGTTCGTAATTTCCTATTTGATCAAATCTGTGCCTACTTCAGTTTGTTGTGTCTATTATAATAAATGTGTGTCTGTGTCCAGGTCAAAGTGTCCGAGAAGTGAAGACTCAGAAGAAACCAGCGGACGTTCCTGCTCCGAGACGCACGGGGAACATTCAGGTCATGTTCACCCCTCGAGTATTTCCAACAGCCCTCAGAGAGTCAAGAGTTGAAGAAGAGGAAGAGGTGAGTCGTCTCCTCTTCCTCACACAGCACCGAGTAAAATATGTTTTATATTGAATATGTTCCTTAAAGCAGCAGCTGGATTCAAATGAGTGTGAAGTGGCTGTGAACATGTTTCATTCCCTCTCCTCACGCTGAGTCTCGATGCTTTCAGACCTGCACTGAACTCTGGGTAATCTCCTGAAATTATCCAGAGGGGCAGCATGTGAGAACTCAAACATTCAAGTAGGTTCTCCGGAGTTTCTCCTGCCGGCCCCTCTGGATAATGTCCGAATGAGCCGATTTGAGAATAACGCAGGAGATTATTCGGAGGGATGAAAAATAACGTAACCTTGGTGAGCGGGTTCGATGCTGAACTGTCGATCAGCTAAAAAGACTTAGAAGTTATTAAAACTAGAGTTTATATGAAGAATTCTGAACAGAGCTCCGGAGAGAAAACACGCAGACATGGGGTGAACACACGGAAAGACCACAGCAGGGATTCGAACGGGGAGCCTTCTCGCTGGGATGGGACTAACCACCGTACCACCATCCACCACTAGGAGGCGCTCACGAGGTCGTCCAGGAGAAGAAGATAAGGAGCGAACACTGAGGATGAAATGAGTTGTGCAGCTTGATGAAGACACTTTGGCCTCGCCTCCCAGTGACTCTGCTGACAGGACTGTTTCTGTGGCTCCTCACAGTCAATAGTGCTCTTCTTCTGCCAAGTGGCATCGCTCCCATAAATATCTATTACTCTCCCTCCACGAGTCCTGGCTCGGACTTTCTGGTCTTTATTAGAGAAAACTCTGTAACGGGTCTGACGAAGACGTTTCCTCAAAGATGTTTCTGTGTTAACTCGCTCCGTTGCTTTGTGTTTTCACTTTACAACCATCAGTGGCTCAGGAAACAAGCTGAAGCCCGACGTGCGGTAAATCCAGATGTTGACGAGCTGAAGGACCTGAAGGAGGAGGAGAGGAACCCTGACTTCTTAAAGGACAAGGGAGAGTAAGTGAAGTCCCTGCTCTTCATGTAGAATCTCCTCTACAGATTTAACAGCCCTTGTGTTTCTCTGATTCGTCTGAACTGACTCTTTCAGTAAGTATTTTGCGGCCGGGGACTTCCTGAGTGCAGTGAACGTCTACAACCTGGCGATCAGGCTCAACAGGCAGATGCCGGCTCTGTTCTCAAACCGAGCCGCGTGTCATCTGAAGCTCAGGAACCTGCACAAGGCCCTCGAGGATTCCTCCAAGGTCTGTACCTGAGTTTCACATCATCATCTGTGCCCGTCTGTTCTCCGCTGCGTGTTCCAGAGTATATCAAACCAAAGCTGCTCGCTGGTGCCTTTACTGCCTGATCACTGCTGTGTGGGTCACTGTTGTTGTCATTAAATCTCAACACAATCAATGTGAAATGTGCACGAGGTGCAGAAGAAGAAATACAAGGCACTAAACTAACCAAAAACAATGTGTAGACAATGTGGTCATGGTCATTCATTTATAGAGGTGAGCTGAATTATTACCTCCACCGGGGAGGTTATGTTTTCACCCCTAAATGTTGGTTTGTGTGTTTGTTTGTTGGTTTGTGTGTTTGTTGGTTTGTGTGTTTGTTGAAACTACCAAACAGTTTTGCAGTAAACTTGATGGAAAGATGGGACGTGACATGAGAAATAACTCATTAAATGTTGGTTCAGTCCCGGATATTATTTAACACTTTATGAAATAGTGATATTTTCACTGATTTCCCAGAGAATGATTCCTGGATCTTGATGGAAACAATCAGGCACATGTCGGTGACTGATATGTTTAAATCTAAATCTGGATCTAGTGGATCTGAACGTGGTTTCATGTGGTGTAGGATTATGTTCAGCTGCTGCCCAGTAACTGAGCTACAGACCTGAAACTAGAACCAGTACATCGCTGAGATCATGTGGATTCATCAGAGGATCAACAGTTTGTGTCTTCAACAGTTTTATGTCCAAACAAACACGAGGGAATTGAATGTTGGTCTGTTGGGCCTTGGCCGAGGTATGAGCTCTTCTGAGAGACATTCCAGTGGGGGGGGGGGGGGTTGTCTGCAGGAGCCCCTTTGACCTCACTAGTGTCTAATCATGTTAAAGGATGAAGATGATACGAACAAATCCCACAAACAAACAGGAGATGAGACGCGATAAGATGATCCTTTATTACTGCAGCAAAGGGGAAAGTAAAAAGTAGAAACTACGAAAGAGTTCATTCCTTCAAACTTAAATTCACTCAAGCTGCACTAAACTACACACACTCGTCGATATCAATCCTCTAAATGATCAGAAGAGATTATTCCCTGGGATGATGGTGAAAATGCCCTCGTAATGTTAAAGAAAGAGAAAATAAAATCCTGGTTCCACAACAAAATTTCCTGCCTCAAGTTATATCTTTCCACTAAGTTGTGTTGGTCTGCTCACTCGTTTTAATGGAACCTTTAGAAACTCATCCTCCTTGGAGGAGGTGATACATCTCAGTGGATTCGCTCCACCAGCGACACTGACGCTCAGCGGTTCCCTCTGGAGCTGCTGTTATTAATAATTCTGTCATTTTAGTGGAACAGGAGGAAACAGTGCGTCCTGTCCTGGGTTCTCTCTGGTGCCAGGACAGTGTCTCTGGGACAGAGTCAAGATAAACGACAGGGTGTGTGTTCACGTGACGTGTTGGTGCAGCTGAGCTGTGGCTCAGAGCATCAGGCACGTTTTCACCTGACTGTGTTTCACTGGCTCACTTTCTCAGTGTTGCATTATTTGATGTATTTTTCACAAGTGCCCTTTGAGTTACACACTTCCTGTTTAATTCCTCTATTCACATATTTTCCGTTCTGAGTCTTACCTGAGTGGAAATCTTTTTAATTATGTAAAGAATTGTGCAAACAGGGACTGAAATGTTCTGAGTTCAGTAGGTGATCTGCCGTCATGAAAGGGGATTTTATTTCCTTGTGTGGATAAGATAAGAAATTATGCAGATAAGAAATTATGCAGATAAGAAATTATGCAGATAAATAACTTGTTCTCTCAAGCCAGTTATCTCTCAGGACTTTAGAGGCTCAGTAGAAGACTACAAGTCTGAAACTTCACTCTTTTGTCACGTTGCATTCTGGGTAATGTAGGCAGCAGGTGGATGAACCCTGTGACACAGACTGTTACACAAAGCAAAAGCAGCACAGTTCACATCATAGATTATGAGTTGATTGTTTCCTGGAATCTTATTGTGCAAAGTAAGAATACATAGAGTAACTAAAGACAGCTCCATGATGTTAACTTCAACCGTGTGATTCAGCTTCTACTGAAATCACCACCTTCAGCCTGAGTTTACTCTGAGTGACTCTGAGTGACTGTGACACCACAGCTGTATTAAACTGGTGTAAACATCTGCTCCCGGTTCTCTGCAGGCTCTGGATCTGTTGACTCCACCGGTCGCTGCCAACGCTGCAGCCAGGGCCCGAGCCCACGTGCGCAGGGGCTCAGCTTTCTGTCAGCTCCAGCTCTACGCCGAAGGTTTCTACACTTTACACAGTTGAATTTTAACACCTTTGATTTGGGTTTAAAGACAAAAGCAACACATCAGTGCTGCTTGTTTCTCAGGATGATGAAGGTACGACCGTCAGCTCATTTGTTTGTGACGTGTTTCCTCAGGACTTCAGGACTACCAAGCTGCTCTGAAGATCGACCCTCACAACGAGGCGCTGCAGGAAGACACACGGAGAATACGAGACGTCATTCAGGGAACTGAGACGCTGTGAGACACAGATTAAATACTGTACAGAATGTGTGTGTGGCTGCTTATTGCTTGTGTTGTTTGTCTGTTGCTAAAGAAACGAGGTTAAAGATGAGAGAGGACCAAACCACACTCATGTTGATTTCAATCAGATGATTTCACCTGCTGCTCAGGAAACAGCACGACGAGCACAGGAGGAGAAACTCACAAGAGTTTGTAAAATGATGATATAACAGTAACAAAGAAATAAAATTAATCAATTAATCCACAGAAACTAGAATCTGAACAGTCACAAGATTCTCGTCTATGATCAGGGTTCTGCACAGGAGGACAACAATAATCTTAACAGGGAGAAAACATATAGAAAATACACACATGTATTCGTAAAAGTAAGATAATATTACAACATTGAACAGGTTGAAAATATTTAGAATAAATCTCAGGGGAAATATCCAGAAGTGTTTGTGGAGAGAAGGAAAAAGTTTGTTTACTAAAAACATGTCTCGTTCATCACTGGAGACTCTATGAGTATGTGCACAGCGCCCCCATGTGGTCAAATGTTACTTTTCTATTAACACTGGGGATGGATGTTCTCAAATATTTTACTGAAGGAAAAATGATTTTTGAGAATAATTCATGGATCTTAATGAAGAAAGTCAGACATATTCAGGGGACTGATGTTTCTGAGTTTGTGTAATTTGCTGCAGATCCAAATAAAGATTTGACACGTCCGGGGCCTCGTTTATAAAACAGCAGGACTCAGGTTTGTTATCATAGATACGAGAAGTGGCGTACACACACAAAATGGGGTCTGAAAGTGGGTAGTGGATCTAAATGAGGCCCCTGGACACAAGTGGTTGTTTGTGGTCATCTGACGTCCCTGATGGTCGAAGTTCACACCGGACTGACCAATCACGTCCCGTCCCCACAGAACCCTGCGCAGCACGCTGGGTTCAGATTGAGGGGATTTGGAAATCGTCGCTTTTCTTTGAAAACCACTTTCTGTGTTTCTGTGCTTTTTTACTTTTGCTGTGAGTCTGAAGTGCAAATTGAGGTCAAGCGATCAGACCATCCAGCGGGTCAAGACCCGGCGCCGCTGGGTCATGGGAAGGATCGGTGCGAGTGTCTGGATGATTCCTGGTGGTTTGGTGCTTTATTCCCACCGGGCAGGTCTGTTATGAGCTGCTGGTTCCAATCCTTCTGAAATTCCTTTAACGTGACATAACACAGATATTATAACTCCGAGAACACGGGGTTTAAAACACGGGTCCACAGAAAAGATCTCAGCAGATCAGAGCTCAGGTCCTATGTGACGGTGAAGTGGCACTTGAAGGCGTCGACCACACACCCGGCGCTCAACACCCGGGACACAACTGAAATCTGTAAACACCCTGAAAAGCCACTATTCTCCCTTTTCCCCCCTTTTTCATCTTCCACCGATTTTCTGTTTCTTCTAATCTCCTCATCAAATGTGCCAAAAGCTTCCCAAAGAATTACACATGGATCAGATTCAGCGTCGGCAGAATGGGATCATTACGAGGCTTTGATTTGCGGCGGAGCGGCATTGTGGCCGAGCGGTTTGAGTGAATGATGGTCGCTGAATGACTTCTCTCAGCAGCTGAAAGGAAACACAAGTCCAGCGTGCACACGGACAAGCGGGGACGCTCAAGTGTTTTTACAAAAGATTAATACGAGTGCTTGGAAATGAAGCACATGGAGGCGCTGGAAACTCACATTGATGACTTAGCTACGCTGAGAGGGTTCGTGATGAAACAATTTACATTCCATTTGATTCTAATGGGCGTCGGAGAGAGGAGGAACAACAGGAATAGGCCCAGTGGCACAGTCCTGAGGGAAAGATCTATTTCAACTAGAAGGGCGCTCAGATCCGAGTTTCTTTCTCTGGGTCGCGTCTCACCCTGGACAACATGTCATTCCTGTCACCAATCACACGCCTCTAATGACAACATGATGTTTCTGCCTCGTTGGTTTGGATTGGACGAGGTCTGCTGCTGCCACGCAGTTTTTATTTTGTTCATGAAAAGTCAGATATTTTGGCGAATTGGCCACAGAATACCTCCGTTGTTAAAGTTCTGTAAAGAGCAGTAACGGTTCGTACTGTCGTCTGGTTTCTTTTATTTTGTGAAGCCCTAGATTAAAGACATCACTGCGACCTGACTCCAATCGGGAGCTCGACCTGGAGTCGCAGAAACACGATCAGAGGTTTGTTTGAATCTGAATAAATCAACTTTAACACAAACAGTCTGAGCTTGTTTCTCTCGAGGAGCTGAATTGAGTGCGACTCCTCCCTGTTGCTGTGTTTGATTGGCAGGCGGCCGTCCCTCCTGGCCGGGTGCTGGAGCTCACTGACCAGTAACATATGGAGCCTTTATCCGTGCACGCTGACCAGGACACACACTGCTGCTCCACGACACCGACTCTTTAACCCATTTAACACACTCAGGGGGGGGGGCAGGACCCCATGTTTATACATGTTCCTGCACCATGAAATTTAACCAGCTTCTGGGTCCAGAGTGAAGGTCAGTTAGTGTGAAGGACAAAATGACACGGGCTAAGTACAAATAAATGAAGTAATAAATAATTAAAAACATAGACATATAAAAGAAAAAGTAAATATAAAGGTTGTGATGGAAAAAGGCTTCATCTGTTTTTCTATAGTTTATTATTTATTCATACATTTCTATGAGTCACATTCTAGTTTCTCTTGGTTGTTTTTCTCATTTAACATCTTTGGGTGTTGGATAAGTTTGACTAGTTTTTGAACTTCTATGATAACAGATACAGAGCAACACTATTGTTCATTTGTTAAATCGCAGCTTTAACAAGTTTACTTCTCTGTTATATCTAACATTCCTACATCTTTTAATGTGGTTTATTTAATCCTTTAAGTTTCGTTCTTCATTTATTTTGATCACTACTTTTAACCCAAGTCTTTATATCTAAATTATGATTATGCAAAAAAGTACAAAAGTTGATGGAGGAGCAAGATGAACAGGGACGTAAATAATCATCTGATTAAACCCAGTGTGGGATAATAACGAGAAAAAGACGTTAGGAAACAGATTAACTGTAAAGTTAAGTTTAATACACGTTAAGAGTTTTCTACGTTCCTCAGGTCCAGGATTCAGCAGCAGAGCTTTAACCTTTCCACAGAGGGAAACTCATGGGACAAATACATGAATTACACATAAATCCACATAAATCCTTGTTAGTGTGAAGAACAAATGAGCTGAACAAGTTCCACCCAGACCTGGACCATCCTCCATCCTCCTTCCATCCTCCTTCCATCCTCCTTCCATCCTCCCTCCATCCTCCCTCCATCCTCCTTCCATCCTCCTTCCATCCTCCTTCCATCCTCCTTCCATCCTCCTTCCATCCTCCCTCCATCCTCCCTCCATCCTCCTTCCATCCTCCTTCCATCCTCCCTCCATCCTCCTTCCATCCTCCTTCCATCCTCCTTCCATCCTCCCTCCATCCTCCTTCCATCCTCCCTCCATCCTCCCTCCATCCTCCCTTCCATCCTCCCTCCATCCTCCTTCCATCCTCCCTCCATCCTCCTTCCATCCTCCCTCCATCCTCCCTCCATCCTCCTTCCATCCTCCCTCCATCCTCCTCCCTCCTCCCTCCATCCTCCATCCTCCATCCTCCCTTCCATCCTCCCTCCATCCTCCTTCCATCCTCCCTCCGTCCTCCCTCCTTCCTCCTCCTTCCTCTTCCCTCCCTTTCTGCCCAGCTGAATAACCACTAAAGGTAAATTAGATCATAATGACCCTGCAGCATTCACACAAAACCTGATTAGACACGCAACCCTCTGCTTAATGAGCTGAAAACTGCTGTGTGTGTGTGTGTGTGTGTGTGTGTGTGTGTGTGTGTGTGTGTGTGTGTGTGTGTGTGTGTGTGTGTGTGTGTGAAATGTCTGTATTTTGCTCCTTTAGTTTCGGTTCTGTGTGGTACCTTCTAATACACAAAGACACTAGTAACCATGTAAAAGCACACACAGGCTCACACACACACACAGGCACACACAATATTGTTAATATTCTATCTCATAAAAAACTGAGCAGGTTTTTTTATCTAAGATTTTTCTGAATTAATTTATTTGCCACAGGCTTTTAACAATTTTCCCCAAGTGAACACATGAGAAGAGTTTGTGTAGTTTGTGATGAAGCAAAGATCCGAACCTGTGAAAGTTGCTGTCGTCCTGGACACTCGACAAACGGATGTAAAGTTCAGTTTGTTTGGTTTGAACCAGATAAATAATCACGGATCATCTGCATGAAAGTGAAACGAGATGTGTTGCGGAATGTTTTCTACCAAAGTGAGAGGCACCAAAATATTACATGAGTAGAAATAAATGAATAAATCAAAATCAGACGTTTCACACGTGCACAGAATCAGCATGAGCATGAGGAGAAGAGCTGAAACTCACAGTTTGAGCACAAGCAGAGCAAACAAAGGTAAAACCAGGGGCTGAGAGCGAGCGCAGGGTTTAGAGTGAAAGCATTTTAAAATCTGAATATATGAAAGATCACACTGTTGTCCTCATGGATCTGAACTTTGCTTCTTACATAAAAAATAATTTTACTTTATGTAAATCTAGGGTTAGTGTTCTGCTAACTTTAACTTTAACTTTAACTTTAACTTTAACCTGAACCATCGTCTTCCCTCTCTTTCCTCAGCTCTGCTCTTATGTTGCCTCCTCCCCTTCGCCTCCAAGGTGATAAGGAACTGCCTGTGAATCTGTTCAGAGTGTGTGTGTGTGTGTGTGTGTGTGTGTGTGTGTGTGTGTGTGTGTGTGTGTGTGTGTGTGTGCGTGTGTGCGTGTGTGTGTGCGTGTGTGTGTGTGTGTGTGTGTGTGTGTGAATGATAGCCCACCCCCTTTGTGAATTATAGACTCCTCGGGGTCACCCTGCAGCCCCCAGGCTCCATTGTTGTTGCCCCACTCACAGCTTCTCTCAGCTGCACTTGACAGCCCATTGGTATGGATGTTAGTGTGTGTGTGTGTGTGTGTGTGTGTGTGTGTGTGTGTGTGTGTGTGTGTGTGTGTGTGTGTGTGTCGTGTTTCCTCTCAGGTAGAGGAAGGCAGCAGATCGCTCCCGGCCTCCCAGCATGCCTCACTGCCTCACTGCCTCTTTTATAGAGTCTCGCTCTCTGACTGAAAAGAGCCTGGATCCTTAAATCCAACTGAGGCCGAGTCCCACTAACTTCACCTGTCAACACATCGAACCAGGAAGTGACGTCAGAGAAGAAGAGAGACGAGGAGACGCTGAGAAACAGAGAGAAGAAGAAGAGAGAGAGGGATGAAGTGATGAATTTAAATTAACCTTTAAAGATCATTGTGGAAAGTGGGAAAAACAGAAAAGATAAGCATATTAGAGATAAATGAAAAAAGCTCACTGAGAACTAAAACATGTAACGTAAATGTACAATATCGGTCATTATTAATTTTCTTAGATTTTATGTACCTCTAGCAATTAAAGCCCAGAAACCGATGAGACATGAACTCTGGGAAATGAGGTCTGATCTTTCTCTGGAGTGAAATGAAGTCAAAATATCCTGCGTACGAAAGCTGCCATCTTGCTCCTTTGATCAAGGTGTGAGGGACAACGTCTCAACCAATCAGGAGTCAGTGTCAGCTGTCAATCATGAGGTCTCAGCCCGTTTCTATCTCATTGAATAACAAATCAAAACCAAACTGATCAGACACACGAACACCTGAACTAAGAACTACCTGAAATTACAGAAACCATCTTTGACAAACTTTTATTTAACATCTACGTAGATTTTTTTGTTTGGTCCATGTCCCATCTGCTAACATGGAGGAGGCAGTGTTTATGAGCTATACTGCAGCCAGCCACCAGGGGGCGATCAAGATGCTTTGGCTTCACTTTTGGGAGCCATCATGTCGTCCATCTTTATTTTAGTCCATGGATGGAAACATTAAACTTTGTGTTTCCTGATAAAAGAATTGTAACATAATATATTGCAACGTGTTTGTTGATATTCAGAATTAAAATCAGTATTTAATGTGAGCGCAAGTTACAAAGAATTCAGAAACACATTTAATATCAAAACTCAGTGCATGGCCTGTTTTTCATTTTCTAATATTGAGCTTAAAATTGAAGCAGGAAAAACAAGAATTTTTAATTGTTTTATTGTTTGTTTCATTTTTTGATTTGTGATTTTCTGACTGAATAACTGAATGAAACGAGGACTTTCTGAGAACGTTGTTTTTTCCTCTCAGCACTTCTCCCAGCGATGCAACCATCTGCCCTCCAGCAGCCTCGTGGCCCTTCTACCCAGGAGTTAATTAGTCTTTTCTTTATCAGTGAAAAGAGTTAATTGATTAATGAGAAATGTTAATAGCTTCGTCTGTAAGCAGCCTCTCATTTGCTCTCACCGTGCTCCTCTTCCACTCCTCTCTCCTCCATCTCCCTCTCAAACACAGACTGGTTTTCTAGCACATTAAGCTCTGAGCTCAGACTTAGAATTCCTCCGAGCGTTTTAATTAAAAGCAGAGAATCGCCGCTCACTCTCTTTCTGCCTCTCACGTCTCTCTGCTTTGGTCTCACACCGACCCAACTCCTTCTTCTGATCCACTTCTCCCTTCATCCTTTCTTCTGGGTGGCAGAAGGAGTCGCCCGATCCCTCCTTCAGAGATCACTTGTGGCCTGACAGCTCTCACAATAAGAGCCATTAAACACAATGAGACAGAAAGACGGCGGCCTAATTTAAAGCCCCTCCTCCTCTGCCTCTTTACATCATTATGGTTTTAGTCGAGCACGGAGACGCAGAGAGAGAGAGACGGATGAATGTGGGACTTCAAAGTGCTGCAGCACTTGAGGGGAATGATCGGCCTCGTACGTGTGAAGCTGGAAAAAAAAGAAACTTTAATCAAACTGCAGCCGAGAAGCAAACAGAAGGTTTCAATGCAGGTGTCGACTGAAACCCTCCCTCGTCCCAGGGGAGGGATTTGTTTCCTGCAGAAGTTTCACCAGAAGGTTTTACCTTGAAATCCCAAAGTTCTTTAATAATATCTAAATGGATGTGAAGTGTGTCCATCTGGGAAATATGACGTCCACAAGTTATGACGGTGAAGTATTCTCTCAAACCAGAAGAACTCTAATAACGACCATCGTGGAGTAGAGCAGCTTGAAGGGGATCAAATCTGACCAATCCGGAATAAAGTCCTACATTTAGGAGAGAATATTCATTTCTGTGCAATTCATAGTTTATATTCTCACACTGTACATGTTCTGTTTATTCTGTAAATAACCCTGAATGTACATATTATTTCTATTCTATTTCTATTTTTTGTATCTCCTTGCATTTTTAAGTATTTAATTTAACCCTTTACAGATACTGAAACTGAAACTTCCCTTCTGAGAGACTAAAAGGATTATCTTATCTTATCTTATCTTATCTTATCTTATCTTATCTTATCTTATCTTATCTTATCTTATCTTAACCTAATTTTATCTTTTGTCTTATCTGAAGTCCTTATTTGAGGCTTCATGTCCTGTTAGATGTTGAATATCAGAAGATCCGTCCGTCCCCTGCGTTAATATAAGTTTCTTGGTAAGTTATTCTTTGGTGTAAGTTTCATAAATCACTCGTAGCTACGAAGCTGAAATAATTCTAATTAGTATTTCAAGTCCAAGTTTTAAGTTTTATTTGTCTTATAAGTTAACACAGAGTCAATGGTACAATGAAAAGTGTCGGACTAGAAGGACGAGTCGGTTCAGCAATAACGTGGAATATAAAGTAAGAAAAATAAAGAGGAAATTATAAATAAAGAATATTGGAGTAAACAAGTCAATTTAAATACTTTTATAAAGTTGATTTATATAAAGTAGTGGCCAGAATTAAAAACCGTAGGATTGTAACATTATACAAGAGATTATTAAATCAACATGGAGGATTTAGTTTCAAGATAAAACTGAAAAACTGAAATTAGAAAAGAAACAAGGTAACAAACAACCTTAGTGAGTCACATGAGAGAAGAGAAGTGTCATGAATCTGTCGGACAAAGTTCCTCTGCTGTTGACGTGAGATGAAAACGATTCGTCTGCTGATGTGAACAAAGACAAATGTAAGTTTCTCTGAACTCTCGCTGTGGAACATTGAGATGAAGGAAACATGTCAATTGGTCCAAATTTATTCTTTTCTCTCGTTCAGTTTAGAAAAGCAACAATTATCAAGACACAAACGCAGAGGACGGACGGTGTCCAGAGGAGGGGGGGGGGCAGGTGTGTAAGTGTGTGTGTGTGTGTGTGTGTGTGTGTGTGTGTGTGTGTGTGTGTGTGTGTGTGTGTGTGTGTGTGTGTGGTGCTCTGAAGTAAACGATTGATTGAGGACTGAGAAGAATGAAGCACTAGCTGACATATGGTAAAGTGGAGCTTTTCATGATCTTCACTCTATTACAGGGATTAGAGACACAGGGAGGGCCACACACACACACACACACACACACACACACACACACACACACACACACACACACACACACACACACACACTCGCACACACACACACACACAACCTGTAGTGTCAGAGCCTTGAAGGTGTTAGTGACATTCATCACTTTCACACCAGAATTAGTGAATTAGCTCGACACCTGGACGAACGAGCTGATTTGGCGAGAGAGTGCAGACGAGTCAGTGTCTGAGTTGTTGGTGAAGTGAGACGCCGTCTGCAAACCAATCAGAGTCAAGTACAGGTAGACTCCGCCCACGTAACCAAAACCAACAGATCAAATGAAACTGTGGAACAAACATGAAGCTGGTTCAGGTGTGAAAACATCTTTAAAACAAAAGGTTTGTAGATTCAGAGGTTGGCTGCAAATAAACGTGAATAAATACTGAAAGAAGGTTTTGACGTCACAGGAGGAAACACAAAGATAACGTCACAGGTTCGATGCTTCTCACTTCCACACGTTGTGACTCTGACGAGCGTCGGAGCCGAAGCTTCTGGATTCATACACGAGCTCCTCTCACCTTTCTCAAGACCGACAGACCCCCATGAAATCATCCTTTAAGTGAGGGATTACTCACAGTGTGTCTGTGTGTGTGCGTGTGTGTGTGCGTGTGTGTGCGTGCGTGTGTGTGTGCGTGTGTGCGTGTCCATGCTGGTAATGCCCATGGTAAATTGATACCATTACTGTCTGGTTGTGAAAAAGGCAGAACGAAAGACCCTGCTTGTGTCCCACCACTCACTGTTGACTTTCTGCCGTGTGTGTGTGTGTTCGTGTGTGTGTGTGTGTGTGTGTGTGTGTGTGTGTGTGTGTGTGTGTGTGTGTGTGTATGTGTGTGTGTGGTAGAGGAAGAGAGAGAGAGAGAGAGAGAAAGAGTGTGAGCGGCACGTGAATGTATCTAAAAAAACATATGGATTGGTATGAGATCTTTTCTTTCTATTTCTTTCTTTCTTTCTAACTTCATGTCTTTCTTTGTCTTTATCTACCCCCCCCCCCCCCCCCCCCCCCAACTCTCTCTCTCTCTCTCTCTTTCTCGGACCTACCCATGTATGACAGATATGGTGGATTGTGAGTAGATCAGAGCAGATCATTGAGGTGAATGGCTTCAATGAAACCTCTCATTCAGCTGCGGGTCGACGTTTTCAAAGGAACCCTGATATGGAAGAAATGGGGATATCCTCCTGGCTGTTCCTTTATTCTAGTGTGTGTGTGTGTGTGTGTGTGTGTGTGTGTGTGTGTGTGTGTGTGTGTGTGTGTGTGTGTGTGTGTGTGTGCTGACTTTAGTCCATGTGAAATTATCAAACAAAGCTGAAATAGGAAGTAGCATGAATGGCTCTCACGCTGGGCGCCATGACCGTAATCTGGTGTGTGTGCACGTGTGCGTCTTCGTGCACGTTCGCTGTATGAGAAAGAATCGCCGGACACAGTTTTCAAACAGCAAATGAAAACGTGCAGCTCTGGATTCAGTCCTTTGAATCAAGAGGACACGTCTGTTGTCCCATCAATGGCTGAGTTTGTGTCGGACTGTGTCGTCGTCTTGTAACGAGAAACGTGTGTTTGTTTTTCTCCGAATGGAAATTTAAATGTGATTTTACACATTTGAATATCGGCACTTTGAGTTCTGGCCACAACAAGAAGAGAAAAGAGACACAGGCTCCACCTTGAGATAGTTTCATCTCCTTCCTTTAGATCAACACTTTGCCAAAGTTCTTTCTTGACGAACACATGTTGTGTGTTTCCTGTTGTAAACGTGTGTGTCTGTAATGTTGTGTTCTCTCGTCCTGTGTTGATACTTCAGAATTATCCCTCGTCAGTAGTGAGTCGTCCTCAAACTCTTACTCTTATTGTTTGTGTGCAGAGCTTTTTATGAACAGTTTGAAAACTTTGTGTTCATCCTGCCTGGTTTATCTGCACTGAAGCTGTTGTGTAAACTTTGTAGAGAAAGTATGTCTGTGAAAGTTGAATCATGATAGAGATCGGCACCTGTCAATGTTTGGTAAAGTCTGATATGGAAAAACCAAATCAAATTATCTAAATGATCTGGGACAGATGTTTTTACCAGTTACCGACCACAGCTGCTGTTTGGCCGAGGACACAGAAGACGACATTTTGAACCTGTTTGGCCTTTTGTCTGTTTATTCAAAGTTTATTAATATTAAACGTATCTTCAATACTGCACTTCCTTGTGCCACCAAGAATACACATGACTGCTCAGTCTGAAGCCGATAGGATGATCTGTTCTCATGACGTGTTCCACACAGACAGACGTGTGGAATCAGTAGTTAGGTTCATCATTTCCTGTAATTTGCTAAATAAACAATTTCCTCAAACTCTGAGTCACTAAACATTCATCTAAATAAAGACTTAGTTGTAAAATCCCCGTTCTCTGCTGATGGTGCATTCATCAGGAGCCCTCTTGTAGTCCTTTTGCCCCTGACCCTCAGAGAACATGAGTCCGCCCCTGCAGATGTGAGATAGATTTGTATTTATTCCTCTTTCCCATAGCAGAGCTCCTGCCAGTTTGATTATGTGAGCGACAGATCCCTGACTGGGTCGGGTCCGAGTGGATTAGCCGTTTCCTGCCCCACGCACAATGGCGTCCACCAGGGAACCAGATCAAACCACACATACGCACATGCATGTGTAGTCGGCGCATATCATAACATGTGCCTGTGTGCGTTTGTGTGTCCGCATGCAGGTAGCAAAGAGACAGGCTAAAGGGCCGAAAGCCAACAAAGAACATGAAGAGAGAAGCAGCAGGAAGCTGATTAGTCACTTTATCCCTCTCCGCTCTCATTCCTCGCTCTGCGCTCCGGCAGACGGTGGGATCAAGAGAGAAAGACCAAGTTAAAATCAAAGGTTGAACCAGGGATTAGTCCCGAGAGCAGGAGGGCGGGAGGACGCTCCACGTTTTACAGCTCTAAAGAAAACCAGAGAAGCACAGGGACCGAAAAACAGAAGTAAAAATGAAACATTATACTTAATAATATTAAAAACCCTGTTTGTTCTCTGTGTTCCTTTTATTTGCCAATTTTCAGTTGGTGATTAAATTCAAATCTATTGTCTTAATTACAAACAAATAAAAGTACAAGCTGAACATCCGTAACAATAGAAATAAAGTTTGTGAAATGCGTTTGAAATCGAGTCCAGAGGAGATAAAAGGAAAGTTGTGTGGCTGCAAGACAAAAGAAGGATTATGTCCTTAGAGAAAGTTTGACCTGCTGCTTTACTTATTTTGTCTTATGAGCATAATTATCAAACAGAAATAAGAACAAACCACAATGTGCAAAACTAGAATTAGATAGTTTCACTTGTTAGGAAATATAGTTTAGTTTATTTGATTTGTTTTAAATTACTTTGGTGATTTAACACATTCTATTTACTTAATAAAGTATTTTCACACATAAACAACAGTGTTAGTGTTGATTTTGCTTTCTTGTTAATGAGTCTAATGCAGGTCCACATGTTCCACGTCTGATTAAATACATCAGAGTGAATTTCCCTTGAGATCGAGTCACTTTCCTCATCATAAAATATTATAAATCATTCATACAAAAAGTTAAAAAAAAGTTCCATCATTCATTTTCTGAATAGATTATCACTCATAATGTTTTAACCATCCAAGGTAGATGCACCTCAGGCTATGAGACGTTATAATCTCCTGTAGAATCCACACGTCTGTATCATAGCAACTGAGTTTCAAGAGTTTTAAGGTGTTAAATTCACAATGTCAGGGAGACGTAAGACACTACCCACAATCCTCAGTAAAATCAACGATTCTGATTGGTGGAGCTCACTGTTACCATGGAAATGTTAATCACAACTGTGAAAAGGATTTTGGCTACGATTTGATCATTCAGGGTGACGACGCTAAGTTACAACACAACATGAAACACAATATACATAAAAGACACAAACTACAATATATTACAACACTTTACCAACAACAAGGTTCAGTTCAAGAGGAAGCAGCTGCAAGTCGATGGAAAAGAATCATTCGCAATGGTTTATGGGATGTGTAGTTCCTGCCTTTCAAAGGTTCCACAAGTGGGCGGTCACTGTCACTCTACCACCGTACTCACCGGACCAATCACACGTCAGTCCCAGCTGTCAATCACCACGTCTCAGCCCATTTTCATATCATCAAATAACAAATTAAAACCAAACTTATCAGAAACACTTTAATACACATCAGCGTGATAAGAACTAAACGAAACCATCTATGAGAAAAAAACCATTAAACGAGCACTGGTCCATGTCCCTATCTGCTAACATGGAGGAGGTAGGGTTTATGATCTATACTGCAGCCAGCCACCAGGGGGCGACCAAGATGTTTCGGCTTCCATCTTCTGCTCAGATCAAACACAGACACAATAACACAGAAAAGACGATTCCTTGTTGTGTATCTGTCACGTAACACAAAGTAACACAAAGTAACAGACGTAACAGACTCGACCCCGGAGAAGAGGAGCAGAGATTATGTGACAGGAAGTAACAACGTGGAAGAAAGAAGACGATGACGACAACGAAGCAACGAAACATTCTCCGTCCCTGGAAAACTTCCTTCAACACATTTCAACATCCTGGATTATTTTAATACTCACAAATCTTTTCTTGCTTTACCTGCTGTTAGTTTTTATTTGATTTGAAGTCGGAATATTTGAACTATTTTAATGTAACATGAGTTTATTTTGCACAGATTCAGTCGAGTAGAAACGATCTTCAGAGGGAAACTTTCACTTTTATACTTTGAGTACATTTCAGAGCCTGTACTTGTACTTGTACTTGTACTTGAGTAAAGAGGTTGAACCAGTATTTTAACTTTTACTTGAGTCATTTTAAACACAAGTATCTGTATTTTTATTAGAGTAAAGAACGTGTTGAACCTTGCATTAGTGCTTAAACTGTCGATTACAGATACGTAACATTTCACACTAATGTTTTCTTTGGGCGAATATGATGATAAATATGTCACAGCGACTTCACTCCCAAAAAATAAAAGTGTTTTATATTCTATATTCTGCATGAATCTGATTTCCCCAAAGCCTCACAAATCAGTCTCTGTTCCGAACCTTCTATTCAGAGCTACGTTTGGAGATTGAACTTGCAAATTCGCCGGTAAACACGTGAAAGGGACCGTTTTTTCAAATGAATCTCACATTGATTTAAAAGAAAGTAGTTTTGTGTTTGCAGGACGTCCAACGTGGGGACATGGACCCGCTTCACGCTGCGCAGAAATGCCGTCACATAAACGATTTGAATCCGCGTATAAACAGCGGTACGCATGAGTGTCCTGCAACAGGATCTCTCTGTCTGCTGATCCGTGTGAGAACGCTTGTCCCTCAGCGTATGCATATATAAGCCTACTATACACTCTCAATTACAACACTGTTCCTGTTCTGTCTCACACACACACACAGACACACACACACTGGAAAGGCCCGCAGAGTCCCTTTTTCCCTGTTATGCAAATAACATCAGCCCTTAAAACGGTTTGAGTGAGAATTAAACGTGAATTAAATGAGGCTTGGCTCTTTTTTCTCCTTTCTATCTGAATAAGGCAAAGTCCCGTCACCATGGGAGATCCCCACGCCGTTGCCATGCCTGTTATGGGATTGACAAGATGAGAAGTGACATAAATACCATGGCTGGCATTCAATCCAATTATGTGGCGTGGCACTGCTCAATACCTGCTAGCTGAGCGGTGCTGCGCTGGCGTCCTTGCATTCAGCCCACCTCAGAAATAAGACTGGCCGTATTCATCTCTAAGCCCGGCGCTAACCTTGGTCCCGTCACCTCGGCGAGCTCCGAGTCCCTGCCCTCAACCCTGAGCTGAACCCGTCAGCCCGGCTTAGCGCAGGCCCTGGGACGAGCTGCTTCCCCAGGCTCTGTGTGCACCCCCGACATTTAGCCGAATCCCTGTGAACGAGCCGCAGGCCTGAAGCCAGCAGCAGCATGAAGACATGATAATAATATCAGCAGCAACACAGGAATCTGGATGTGGAGGAATTCTGACGGTGGAATGACAATAAGATGTTTGTGCATTTCTAACTGGATTTGCTCCGACAACATTTTCTTCACGGTTTCACTGACTCAGTTTTTACAGAGTTTGACTCGATGTGATTTCTCATTCGTCGTCTCTTTCATTCCTTATAATAAAACACGTATAAGATCAACAAAATATATTCTAAGATGAACGAGTATCCACTGTGGCACTTCTCAGAATTTGAATCGTTTGTGATTTGAACAAAGTTTAACCATAATTCATGAGTTTGTCTGGAAGGTGTTTGAACCGCTCAGCAGTCGCTGTATTTCACAGACACTCGAGTGGTTCTCTCCTCTCAGGCACGGTGCATCACGTTCGACTTCCTGAACACAACTGAGGTGCTCGCTCTCCTCGGTGCCATGTCTCCATCGCTGCCGATCGGAGCCAGAGCCGATTCAATCTCGTGTCCACTGCAGAGCGGCGTGAACGATGATTGAATCCATTCGCATTGCAGAAAAAGCCCAGATGTTAGTGGGGCTGGTGAATGTTTAACGATAATCAGGCTGATTTTAGACCCAATTCGCTCCTTCTGACATCATGGGGGCCAAAACATCCTGAAGTGTGAAGGGTTTACGAAACAACCTTAACGCTACTGATTGCGTCAGAGCATGGAGATCCTCCGCCATGTTTGTTTTTCTTCCGAAGTCACGTTTGATCACATGAGTTTCTGTGAGATTCCAAGTCTCTGGAATCACGACTGTGAAAGTGTGTCGTCGTACGTTCTGGCCAAATCGTCTAGTGTGCAAATTCTGACGATTATTATATTAAACATCTTTTAAATGTCATTACGTCTGGGATCTCCAAGAGTTGAATCCTCTGGTGGGCACCAGGCCCCAGTGGGTTCGTGGACCAGAGGAAAAGGGGCTTCAGTGTTTCTTGGACCACAGCGTTCTGCTAGAAGACCTGATCGTCACCTACTGGCCCACGATGCTTGTTTGAGTGTTTGTCATCAAGTTCTCGTCTTGACTTGAGATTTTTTTTGTAAAACCAGGGTCGTGTGAACAATAACATTTTTTTTTTATATCTGTTAAGAAAATATATATATATATCCGCAGTGTCGATCAGCCACTTGGGTTCAACAGAAAGAAATTCAACTGAAACAGAGTCACATCATATTGCGGTGGCTGGATTTGAATGTATCAGTGTGGTGATTACTCTGCACCGTGCACCGTGGTTTCCCGTGGTTTCCCGTGGTTTCCTGTGGTTCCGAGGTGACGCTCAGTCCAAAGCTTCATCCGAAGAGCATGAGAAAAAACCCACGGAGGTACGTGGAGCAACAGGTTGGTGTGAGCACTGGGTCACTTTCTCTCTCTCCCCCACAACACTGACAAAACCCAAACGCAAACTCGACTTGACAACCACATCGGGGCCCCCCCCCCACCCCTCGGCCCCAGCACCGCTCGGCTTGTGTTTGGGCCCCGGAGCCCATTTTAACCACAGGCATTTACAAGCTCCCCTCTAAACAACCTGCCAGGTGCTTTAAGCCTCCCGCTGAAGGGCCGCTGAACGTTATGAGACTCAAATGAGATTAGAGCAGAATGGCTGCTGAATGTAAGAATGGAAGCCGGCATAATGGGGAAGATTGTTAGCACAGCCATGCGTAGCTTTGAGCTCCCATGACCAATCCACAGCTAATGAGGATTCAATGAGCGTGCTCTGTGGCACCGGTGTCCCGAGGCTGCGACGGGGACACCGAGCAACAGATTTCTCGTGTTTGTCAGCAACACGGACTAATCGCTGACGGCTCGTAGCTCAATGTCATCGCAACGTGTTCACTTTATTATATCGTCTGCTCGTTGGAAACGACGACGGCCGAGGTGAAGGGTGTCGCTGCTATTTGGTCATAAAATAAATTATGTGACAAACGTTTGACCTGAAGGTGGCGTCACGTGAAAAGTCAGCAGGTCAGTGTTAGTGTATGTATCGGGAGGGAGGGGGGGGGGGGGGACAGGGACGAGGTGAAGGATCCCAAAAGGGAAGCCAAACTATCTTGATCGCCCCCTGGTGGCTGGCTGCAGCATAAATATCACCTCCTCCATGTTAGTGGAGACATAACGACCAACAAACCAAAACAATGAGTCGGAGGTTACAAAGGTCACTACGATCTTACTCCACTACATTAATATCATCTGCACATTAGATCTGAATATTATGACGATTCTCTTCCGACCAGACAAGTTAATTAATGTGTTAAACATCCTTGATTTTCATTGGTTTTCAGATCAATGAAAAAACGAATCTTCTCATGAAACTCGCAGATTCTCCAGAAACTGTTTTTAAAAAGATATTTGCAGTTTGATGATGTCACTGACGTTTATTAAACATGACAAAAGTACAGTGAGTCCAAATGTAAGATTTCACAGAGCGTCAGTCAGTAATTATTCATTCTGTGTTATTGTTCTTTTCCAGCGCCAAAAAAAACTACACACACACACACACACACACACACACACACACACACACACACACACACACACACACACACACACACACACACACACACACACACAGGGGCTTTATCCCAGGGCTTGTGCCTCCCTCTCCCTCAACACAGTGAGGTGATGTTTAATGGAAAGTTAATATGGCTTTAATGCTTGTCGCTTCGCTCCGACACTGAAGGCCTCCGCTAATCCACTCGGTTCCACAGCGCCTGGAAACAGATGCTCCGGCCGCGAGACGGGGCAGAGAGCGAGAGAGTCGGAGAGCGAGAGAGGCAGAGAGCGAGAGAGTCGGAGAGCGAGAGAGTCGGAGAGCGAGAGAGGCGGAGAGCGAGAGAGACGGAGAGCGAGAGCGGCGGAGAGCGAGAGAGTCAGAGAGCGAGAGAGGCGGAGAGCGAGAGAGGCGGAGAGCGAGAGAGTCAGAGAGAGTCAGAGAGCGAGAGAGGCAGAGAGCGAGAGAGACACAGAGCAAGAGAGTCAGAGAGAGTCAGAGAGCGAGAGAGGCGGAGAGCGAGAGAGTCAGAGAGCGAGAGAGTCAGAGAGCGAGAGAGGCAGAGAGCGAGAGAGGCAGAGAGCGAGAGAGGCAGAGAGCGAGAGACACGGGGAGCGAGAGAGACAGAGAGCGAGAGAGGCAGAGAGCGAGAGAGTCAGAGAGCGAGAGAGGCAGAGAGCGAGAGAGGCAGAGAGCGAGAGACACGGGGAGCGAGAGAGACAGAGAGCGAGAGAGGCAGAGAGCGAGAGAGTCAGAGAGAGAGAGAGTGGGCGCAAAGACGAGAGAGAGAGAGAGACACTATTGGCTGAGGATTTACGAAGTCAAATAGTGAATGAGAAATGAGTGAATGATTTGATCACTCTGATGAAGTAATGAGGTAAATGTGCCGGCTCCTCGTCTCCATCACAGACATATTTGACTTTTCTGTTTGTAAACTGGCAGATGATCACAAGTGTGTGTAAACCAGGTAGGATGGACACAGTTGTTAGGGAGGAGCCCAGGATGGGAACAGGTTCACAGGGGTTTTTATTGAAGTCAGTCTACAAATAAGTTTATTACTTCATTTTGATATTGTGGATATTCATTTTATAACAGATTTCTTTGTGCTTAAGTTCTCACTGCTCTGAAAAACTAAATTTCATGGAGGTGACACTGAACACCTCCTCTTCACAACCTCGGAATCTTCTGAAGGCTCCGAGTCCACGAGTTGTGATGGGGACATTTGTCAGAAGATCGTTTTGCGTTAGATTGTAACTTCATCTCCCGACTAATTCCACAGATTTCTGTCCGTCTGTAGCTGGAACACATGTCGTCAACTGGAACTCGCAAATCTAATCGACTTCACACTTTGGCCTGTGAGTTGTAAAGTGGCGGAGAAAGTACGGTGCGGGATTTGGACACGTGATACGTTCAATATTAATAAAAATGTAATAAACAGACGACCAGCGCTCTGTCACAGTTAGTGTGTGTGTGTGTGTGTGTGTGTGTGTGTGTGTGTGTGTGTGTGTGTGTGTGGTGTGTGTGTGTGTGTGTGTGCTAACAGTCAGTCTGTGGAGTTGAACCTGTCTTCTTCTACGTCCTCGAATAATCTACAGCTGTGGAACTACAGAACCTTTATTTTGAAAAGTTCGAACTTGTGTCTGAAGATTGTGTCGGTTGTTTAACAGACTCTAAAACAACACCAGTTCAGTGAATCATTCAAACTCTATATATAAACCACACACGTGAAGAGTTACAATGAAAATTCAGTTTCAAAAATTCAGTTTCAAACATGGAGTATTAAATCTTCAGTGCAGATAAACCCGGCAGGATGAACACAAAGTTTTCTAACTTCACTCTGCACCACAGCCTGTTTGTAAAAAGCAACAAACAGTAAAAAGTGACAGAATACTTAGAATACTAAGGTTTTATTTAGACTTAAAAGCTGGAATTCAATCTTAAGAACACAACAACACATGCCCGAAATAATGTGCACAAAATTATTGTCCATCTTTAAAGAAAGTAAAGTTTACATCAAGTTTATATTAGTTTTACAGATATAATTTAGCCTTTGATTGAATTTAATGTTGATATTTCCGTTGCCTATATGAAAGAGAGTTTTAATTTTAATGTAAACACAGGACACAGCTTCTTGTGAGACACTAATCAGCATCATTTAGAAAATACGCCTCTGGTGACATTCGTCCGTCGAGCTTTCACTGACGAGTGTTTTCCAGTTGTTGTGGTTTTGTGAGAGCGTTTTGTTGAATGTGTTTTGTTGAATGTTCGTTAAGACCTGGAGGCTCAGAGCTTTGACATGAGTCTTAACTCGTTACTGGTTGTTTTCCCTCTTTGTACCAGTAATCAATTCAGGGAGTTAGTGGGGAGGGTTGATGTTGTAAGACTTCAAGAGGCTAATAGCTTTAAAATGAGTCTTAACTGGTTTAATTCACCAACAGCTGTTGTGCTGGTTAAGGATCGAGCAGCGGGCCGGTCCGTCCTTCAGATCAGGAGGTGAAATTAGTTCTGCTGATTCCCATATTCCCTCCCAGAGAACCATCTGCTCCACTTCAATACAATAGAGGGATTTTCTGGAGGAATAAAATGCTTTGAACGCAACAATTTCTCTCTCTCGCTCCGTGAGAGGGGTTTTGGTTAAGGTATCATATTTCCCCGCAGGGTCGACACTCTGCAAATCCGCCGCACATTTAACGACGGGTTTCTTTTGTCCGACATGCAGATCAATTCATCAGGATGGATTTAACAACACGCGGAAGACAAACAGTTTAGAAGATTAAACCTCAATGAGATTCATGTATTTAGATGATAGACTCAGTTAAATGAAATAATAAATAATGTGTTCTATTGTTGAAGGTGGTTTTAGACCTTTGCAGGAGGAGCCTGAGGGAAGATATGACGTCTGAATATGTGATTATTAATTTATCATGTTTTTATGTTTGCAGAGTAATCATCTGTTCTCTTTATATTCTTGTTCTATAAAAAACACTGCATTGAACAGATGTAAAAAGTAGACTTTTATTTTCTTTCTTTCTGTAATTTTCACATTTCCACATTGCCCATTTAATTTGCTTTTATTTTAATTAATTTTTTTTTACTTGTTTAATTATATGGGGGATTTAATAGTTTGTTTTATGTATATAATCTATAATCTGTAGAACATCATTCAGTAGCGTTTCAGTGAAATGAATGCACGGACCAGAATGACCCTGAAACACTCGACACACATGTACAGTTCTTAAAGTTAAATATAGAAAGGAAGTGATCTGAAGACCTAAATGGTTTATTTGTCATAAAACATGTTATTAAAGGAATTCAAAAAGAAAAGAATTATCCTTTAATCCACTAAAATCGAATGATTTTTTCTATAATCCTGCAAATAAATAAAGAAATAAACAAACTGATTGATTGAAAACCAGTTGAGCTTCAGGTTCTTTATTCATTGTTTTTATCTGGATTTTGTTCCATGTTGCAGGTTCATGATGAGAAAACCTGGATTTACTGAAAAGCTGCAGAGGCCTCAGGAAGAGTTTCTACAAACTACGATATTTTGTACTGTTTTTTAGTTTTGCATCATATCAGATATCACAGCACAACTGTCCTGTTGGTTCATGTTGTCACGTAAACAGCACAAAAATGTTTTTCAAAGAGATGCAGGTTCATTTGTGTCTGTTTCCTGAATCTTATCCAGTAATTAAACTAAAGAAATGATGGATTATCATCAACGCTCACTTCAACCTGCTTTCAGCCGAGCGTCCACTGGGGCTCGGATGTTAAACGGTGTTCTGACCCATCACTGGGCCTCAGGTTGTGCTGTCACTCGTCTGCTGGGGGAGAAGCGACGCTCGTTCAGATATAGGCAACATGCTCGGTGAACATGGGGGAGAGCGGCACAAGCTCAAACACCATTAGTCACAGATCTTATCGCTCGCCCTCAGGGACTTAACGTCCCGTCACGTCTCAGACCAAATCTTCTTTAAAAGGTCCTTTGTTCGTCTCTCCGCTCCGTCTCTCTGAAGTCCTCCCGCTGCAGCTCATAACTGTCGCTGGTGTCAGAGCAGCACCACACTGACAACCTGGTTATTTAGAATTTAGGGTTTTGTCCCAAACTAGGACAAAACATTACTCCAGAAAAACATTCAACTTAAAGTACTTTTTTGGGGTTTATTTTGTTTTGGAAGGGTCAAAGGTGAGAATGATATCTTACAGAAAGCAACAATATTAACAGCCTTGAATGAAAGTGCATAACTCTGCCGAGGCTAAAGCAACATCTCAGCAAGATTAAGAAATTAAAATATATCCCTCGATCTGCTCCAAAGCTCGGTTCAGACTCTCAGGTGTGAAAACAACCTCATATTCATTCTTACACTCGTTCATATGAAAACAACGAGAATTCACGTGATCAAAGCCGATCAGAACAAAGCCTCTCTGTTTAAATCACTTTGATCGGAAAGGTCTCCACAAGTTATTTAACGTTATAAACGTTATAAAACGTTATAGTCATTTTCTCTAAGACCAGTGAAGACAGGGTTCTTCTGCATTGGTTTCACTTTCCAGACGTGGAGTCTACGTCTATTTGTATAAACCGTGTTTGGCATAAATTTAATGAATCCGTAGAAGCTACACCGACAGCTCAGGCTCGTTAGTGCCACTGCAGTAATAACAAACCAGAGGATGGTGGATCAATGCTTTTTAAAAGATACAGGACTTAATGACAACAACATCAC